>NW_016690244.1:404816-515755 GCF_001604755.1 Lepidothrix coronata
CTTTCATACATATCTCTAGATTTCAACTCCATTTCTTTAGAAGTTTATGTAAACAAAGACACATCTGTCACTCGGCTTTTTCTTACCAGATATAGGTCTTTCTTTTCCCCCCGGTGCATTATTCACATTTTGTTTTTCTGTCTTACCGTTCTGTTACCTTGTAATGTGAAAGCCATGAACAAAGGACAGAAAAAAGTATCAGAGAAATCTCACAGGGCAACAAGCCTACAATGCTCAAACCAGTCCCAAATGGGGAAAATAATCGAGGTGGGCACCTGCAAATAGGAACCCCAAGGTCTGTTCACAGGAGCTAGGGAGGAGTAAATGCTGATTTTCAGTATACAATCTGTGTTTAAAAGCTACAGTCCTGTGTTTATTTGTTCTGCCTTTAAAGGGCATTCAAAAGTAGTTGCATATGCAACTTCCTTTGAGCTTAATGAGCCTTCCACGAAACATCAGAGAAGAGATGGGAACTGGGTGCCTACCCAGTGTGATAAGTAGGGTTTTAAGAGTGGGGGTACAGTGTTTTGAAAGAGAAGAGCTACTGAGCATTTCTTGTATGCTTTTATCTTGTTTCAGAGAATGAAGTGAGATGATGAAGGAATGCACCGAATTTGCATTTCTTTATAGGTTGTTTTGTTCGTGTAGGGGAAAAAAGTTATCTTGGACCCCTTGTTACTCCCCAGATCTGATCAAGAGAGGTCAATAACAAGACTGCCTTCAGGGCAGGAGTGTAGCTATTTGCCTTGTGATAATATCTGTGAGACCTGCTGAAACTGGATCCCACTAGTGTAGGGATTGGCTTTCATTGTATAGTTCCTGTTGCAAAAAGTTTGTGCTCCAAACAGACAAGACAAAGGGTGTGAGGGGAAACGACTTAGTGATGACTGCCTTATCTTCCTACAACAGGGCAAAACACAGCTTGAAATAAAGCCCTGTTGTCTCTCATCAGATACCCTTCCTTCAGAAACTCCTGAGCTGTCTCTGCAACCTGAGCTGCACCTCTCGGTGTCATGGCCTGGAGTCAGCCCATCCACCAGCACCACATCAGGTTTGGGGACTGCTGTATGGCTGTCCCACCTCAGTTCATGTGTGGGTTCTTAGGGGTATGTAGGTCCACCGGAGGCTCTTGTCCCCACTCCAGACCACTTCTGTCCTTCTTACTCTTCCAGCCCCTTAATTTTTTAAATAACCAAGTAGAGACAAATGGTGATCACATAGGATTCTTTTTTTGCTGCTGCTGAAGTGAGAAGGCCACTAAGGCTGACAGTGGTTCATTATGTGATGGAGAGCCTTAGGAAACTAACCTTTGCCCTTCTATTACGTGATCTCTAAGCTGATGTTGGAGCACCATCCTTGGCCTGACCCCAGGTGTCAGCAAGCAGCTCACTGTTGCCTGGATGCACGGACCTCGGTGCTCAGGAGCTGGTGAGGGGTCATACATACGGCGCTGCCTCCTGCAATTAAGGGAGCACGCAGGAAGCTGGGCAAAACTCTCCAACACTAATGCTGGATTCTGGAGCAAGATGCTTTGTAAGGTGAAGCCTGCCCTTGAAGAAAACCTAAACTGATTTTTTGTAGGTACAAGTGGGAAGAAAAGGGAGTTTCCTTTTGCCATAACTGCCCAGCTTAACCCAGCAGCTCTTCCATCCTCTTTCATAAAATTAGCAGGCTACAGGGACTGTCACTGTACTTGATGATCTTTGGGATCCCATCAGACACAACTCAGCCCACATAGCAGGGTGCAGTGCAGAGAAGCCCTCTATACTGGCATAAACGTTGTCTGCAGGGAGCTCTAATAAAGCAAAATTATGTTTATAAAGGTACAGAATTGTTCCAGATTGCTTCAGTGCACTGAAGCAATGTTCAGATTTGTAAATCTGCTTACAATTAACCTCTCTGGAGGGAGAGCAAGAGGAAGGGAGGGAATGCAGGGAAATTATCATAAAGAGGAGAGAATCCAGTTTCTGTGCTCTGTATTTGTTTTTGTTTTTTTAAACTCACACAGAAATGTCTGTTACTCCTTGTCACAGGCTTAAGTCTTATAATATATAAATGTTCATGCTTCTTAGAACATATGATCACATTCTGCTACTGAACAATAGAATGAATGGATTTACTTATTTTCATTCTGGTTTAAATTGGCAACCAGGAAACATCGACTTGAAGAACTGTCATGTTTGTATTTTATATTTTTATTTAATTTTTTTTCAGACTCCTTAGGGAAGCATGATTCCATCCTCCGTGAGTGGCTAAGTGGAGGGCTAGTCTGCATAGTTGCATTTGAGACATTCATGCAGATTTCACTGATGTAATTTTAAAGCAAATTAATTAGAATGCATGAAATCTTAATTAGATGCTTTTAGTCAGAACTGAACTGGTTTATTTTTATTCTTTTTAGCCAGCAGGAAGCACTGGATTTAGGAATTGTTTCTGCTTTGCTACAGTTAGATTTTTAACTGTATGCCTAAATACCACACAGTGGCTGGGGGCTTTCTCAGAAATTCCAGTGCAGTTGCCTCACCTGTTAACTTGCCTTGCTTTCTCAAGGGGTAGGAGCTAAATATCAGAGTGGAAATCACAAACCCCTGAATTCTGTTCTGGGACTAATTCCTCTCTCTAAATGCTATGACCTGATTAGACTGTCATTCCTAACTTGAGAGGTGAAAATGGTGGTTTTTTTACAGGGACTGGGAGACCTTGTATTGCAAGTACTTTGAAGGTAGAAAGATGTAAACTATAAAAAATATTAATTAAATTAAGGATTTAAGTATATAGATAGTGGGGAAGCTGTGTCCCAGCCATAGAGATCGCATTTTTTTCCTTTTGTTCATTAAAGTTGGATTGGTTTGGAGATTTTTTCGGTTGCTGATCAGATAGGAAAGGTTGTATTTATTTTATTCAGGCTGAGAAATTGGTAACTTTTAAAAGTTAATGCCAAACTTTCAATATCACTGGCAGGGAGACTTTTTTTAAGACGAGAGCAAAGCCAACAGGAAGGGTCTTCCTGCAACAAAACCTACAGTGCTCCAGTGTCAGCCTGTGCTCTGCCAGAGATAATGCAGACTTTGTTATGCTGGGTGGCTGAAAATGATCTATATACAATTAAAATTCTCTTGTAGAGAACTGAGTTCTACTTGTTGCACATTGTTTCCCATGGTTAAACAAGCATCTCTTGATTTTCATATCGGTTTGTTGTCTTCAAAGAAGCAGATCGGCTTTTCTTTTCTCCTTTTGGGGTCTGCCTCTTTTGTGTTTTAGCCTTTCCCCCTGATTTTGCATAGCTTTCACTTGCCAGCTTTAATGTTTAAAGGAGCAACTTAGATTGAATGTTATTATCCATAATTTACTCTATGTTCTGTGAAGATGGTTATGTAATAGCAGTAATTGCATCAGCTCACCTAATGAGCTTTCCCTCCAGTGCCATGTACAGCAGATTAATAGCCCATGAATTCATTTGCAGCTCGTTGTCTCTCAGAAAAGTATTTCAGGCAGCAATTAATAAACTGCTAAAGAAAATAACATAAAAAATGATTTTTTTTTTATTATGTTAACTCTCCAGCTGAACAATTTATTGGCACCTTTCATGATGCGGCTAAGTAAATTCTCTCCTAATTCCTCAAGCAGAGCGTGATTAGTGAACCCTGCTCAACTCAGGACTGTTTGGTAATTAGTCTGATCCTTATATCCTAAAATGTTGGGGAAAAGTATGTGCAGCATCTAAGGTTCTCTTTTTCTTCTGTTCCTTGCCTTTCAGGCATTACGCAAATAGCTATAACTTTAAACTGTAACACGCTAGTGCTGCAATTTTTTTCCCCCTCATTCTTGCATAGAAAACCATAATTGTGTAAGCTGAGAATTGGAGACCTCGACCAATAAACAACCCCTGGCACTGTTTCTGTGCTGCTTCTTGTGGGCTCCAGCATCCCATACCTCCCAAGTGGTGGGACAGAGCCCGGAGCTGACCAAGAAGGGTCAGGGGGCGCTGCTGCCCTGTGAAAGGTAAGCCAGCGGTCAAATGCCACTGGAGAGGGAAATGCCAGGAGAAGAGCATGGAGAGGGAAGACAGAGCAGGGAAAGTCCTATGTTCAGCAGTGTAAAAGGGAATGAGGTGATTAAACCCAATGGGAGAAGAGCAGCAGTGAGATGCCAGGACTGTGAGCATCTCTGTAGGGAAAATGTCTGGGAAAAGAGGGAGACACTGGCACACATGGCCAAACTTGCCAGGCTGCCCTAGAATTACTATTTCCAAGCTGTTTGGTTTTTGGGGTTGTTTTTTTTTTGGGGGGGTGGGGGTTTGGAATTTTTTTTTTTAATTGAATGTCTTTATCAAGTTTTTAATGTTTATTTAATTTCTTTTTCAAAAGAGATAGTTATCTCTGTGCTGCCACCACCCTGACTCCCCCAATTCAAAGGAAGCACTAAGGCTTGACTTGTCTTTAGAAATAGTAAAATATATATTTTAAAACCTTTTCCCTCATTTTGGGTTCTCGAGGACTGAGTAAGCATAAAGGGAATTCCTTCAATAAGCTCATACAGAGATTGATTACATGTCCTCAGCTGGAAGTTACATTAAGACTTATCCACTAAGGTATAGCTACCGTGGTGAACTTTTCAACGCTCTCTGCTGTCTCTATGACAACACGGATCCTGGCAGAAGTTACCAGGGCTCGTGTGCTCTCTGCAGCCTTTGTCTGCATCCATCAATCCTAGTCCTCAGTGTCTGTAAATGTGTTCCTTTCTTACGTTTTTGCTTAACAAGGTGTTTTATTAAATTTGTGACACTTCTAAAGTTATTATGCTAATCATTTGTACTGCAGTACCTGACCGTGCTCTGAAAGAGAAGTGCTATAAGAAAGGATTTTCTGACTGGCTTTTAGTCTTGTCCTGCGGAAGAAATTCAGCTGAACAACACAGAGTCCTTGTGCAAGTAACTTTTCTTTCGTTATAGGTGAAACGTGGAGATAACTGGAGCCAGCAAAAAGTGTAATGTGCATACAGTCTGATTTCTGGTTGTACCTGCAGCACACTCTGGAGAAGTGTGTGCTACTGTTCAGTACTCTAGCAAAGGCCTCAGACCTTATTGAACTCTTCCTTGTTTTAAGGGAGCACATGTTGTCAGAGCCCATGGTGTGGCTAAGGCCTGTCTGTTGGTGCTTGCAGCTCAGGTTTCTGTGGCGGTCCTGCCATGTGCCACTTTCTCTGGAGATCCAGCTCTTCCTTGAGGACAGTTGGCACTGAGACAGGTCTAATTTTAATTTTTCACACCTTTAGGGTGTTTTAGGGATCATCACGTGCTTTCTTCTGTCAGTTTCCAAGTAAAAGGCATTTTAGGCAGATATCTCTTGCAAAACCACTTCTCAACATGGACCTGTTTCTTTCCATGGCCTTTTTCTGTTATTTCATGTTCCCCACTTTGGTTTATAGCATTATTCCAGATTGTACATGTGGAGACACTGGCTCTATGCATTTGTGTTGCCATTGCAGGTAGCCTTTGCCTGTTCTTGAGTTTAGTATCCCAACGGCTTTCATGGCAAGGAAAACCCTGGGTTAACCTTTCTACCCTGTGCTGTGCTGGGCAATGCTGCTGTAAGAGCAGATGGGAAATCTGGAGGTAGCCAGTCCCTGCCCAATCCCTGCACTCCTAAGCACGATGCTGAGGCCACATTTGCTTGGTCATGCAGACATAACTGCTGAGACCCCAATCCCATGACCTCAAAGGCTTTGTTTCAGAGCTCCCATTCTTCCTTTATGCGCTCAGTTCACCGCTTCGTATTCCTCATTCGGATCATCTTCTTGTTAGGGATGCAGGGCATCTTTGATACATCTCTTTCTCCTAATTGCCGTTGCGCCATGCGGCTTGTGCTTTCTCTACTGGCACCTTGTGGTTTCTCTGCCATCTTTTTTGCTCCCTGTGAATGCCTTTTTTTTTTTTTTCTTATTTTGGGATATTGAATCCAAAGGATGGAGAAATGTCAATGAGATAAATATCAGTCTGGGAACGAGCAAATTGCCAGTGTCCTGGGCCTTGAAGCTAAACATGGCTTATTTGGTTGTCAGGCCAACCTGAAAATGTTATCTACAGTAGCCAAGGTTCATGAGAAATGCAGTAAATTGTTCCCAAGAGTTCTGGGAAGTCTGAACTGCAGCAACCCGAATGTGCCTGAAGGACTCATATCAGAGGAGACACATATTCGGTCCTTCCCTTTAGAAGAAACATATGTGAGAATGCATACATCTTCCTGATGGTTTATATCTGCAAACTTCCTTCTTTGTTTTCCTAGCGATCACTTTGCTGGAGATGGTCTTGCATAGGGTGGGTGCCTCTGCAGCAGGCAAAGAAACAAAGCTCATGCTGGCCTCTCTGCGGAGAGCAGCTCCTGTGCTGATGGTGTGGAAGATAGAAAGCAGAAGCTCAGAAATCAGTAAGATCTCAAAGACAGTTTGGAAGATCTCTACATAAGTAGATGAGGCTGTGGATTTCCCTCTGCTGCTGTCAGGTTCTTAGGACTTGCTTTCATCCGCTCTATGAATTGTTATAGCAGAGGGAGTTTTCCATTGCTGTGCCTGAGATAAGCCGGCTGACACGTTGCAGCTCCTCCTGCTGGGATGCTGGCCCTAGGACTGGGCTCTAAAAATAGCCTTGATTTGTTTTTAGTTTGACTTTGAATCACATGCTCATTTTAAAATACATTGGAACAGTTAATCTCCAGTTCTTCAGCGCTCATGTGGAAAGTGTAAAGGATTTTTTAAAGTAGATGGTGTACAAGCAGAAGAAATAACACTTTTTTTTATCCTAACTTAAATAACACTCAGCTGGTAATTCTATAAAAGGGAAAGATCATAAGGCATTGGGATTTCTAATTTCCTTGGGTCCAAGATGAACAGGAATGGTTTTGCCCAGTCTTACTTTACTCTAGTATTTGTTTGCATGCTTGCATGTTTTTGAAAGCTCTTAAATGTTTAAATCTAGGTCTCATGCAAAGTCTGTCAGTCAGACAACAGCTCTGAAACTTGACTTCTACAAGTTGTAGCTTAAAGCCCTACAGGCTGTGCCTGTGGCTGATCGGCATTTAATGAACTGTGGGATCATTTCTCAGTGCTGTGCATCCATAACCAGTTACTTGTTGTTGATATAAACAGATTTGGTAAGTAAATGTGAGGAAATTGTCTGACTTTGGAGAGATTTACCTGAATTTCAGCGTTAAAACTAAGTGGAATTCTTCCTTTCCCCTGGCAAAAAGTGCAACAGAAAGCAAACATGCTTTTAGTTGGATTACAGGCATGGTTAGTCATCTGACAGACAGTTTTAATGGAGTCAGGAAGACATGCTGGGGAAACATGCTGACCTACTTTTCTTTCTTTCTCTCTTTCTTTTTTCAAACTTTGAAGCAAGTGAAATGTTAATTTTAAAACTCCCAATAAAGTTAGACTTTGCTGAAGGAGCTCTTTTGGCAATTTAATTTATTTATGCTTCTGCTTGGGGTCTGATAGATCATTTTGGTAACTGAATTTCATCAGGTTGTTTTTGTTTCTGGTAGGAAATTGGGTTACATCTGAGAAATCCATGTTCTTCCCCCTTTCCAGGACAGAGCAATCAGCTTCAAGTTAATGAATGATTTAAGTCCAATCCTCTGAGGGAGGACTTTATAAACCATTTAAAATGACAGACTAACAAAGCGTATTACAAATGTATAATTTTCAATGCATTATATTTTTAAACATTTCTTGTCTTTAAACTTGTGGGAAGAAGGATTACTGGCAGTTAGTGGTGTACATTTTGCGCTTTGGATTGTTTTTTCCTGTGTTAAGTAGGTCGATGCTCCACCATAAATATTTTCTTGGAGGCAGAGCTTGGTGTATTTAAACTTGGGAAACTCTTAACGGTAGAACTTGAGAGCTTGAAAAAAACCCCTTAAATTAGATAGGAAAACTTAGCACTGAGGGTGGATTAAGACATCACAAACAGAGATACTCAGTTGAATAACACTGGATGATAAGGGAAAGCATTTCAGAAATGCTGCACACATCACCTCACTCTCTCCTTCAGCAGCGGGCACACTTGCAGTTAGTCAAATGGCTGGGGTGCCAGGTCTCTGGCAGAAGCGTGGGCTTTATTCCTGTGGCAGGTAGTTTTGGTGAAGACATCGCTGCGCGGTTGAAGGAGCGGGAGAGGACATCACTCCTTGACGCAGCGGTCGATCCAGAGACACTGTTTTCACCTGCTCTGTCTCCTCCTATTTCCATCATTAACAGATTTTCTGCTGTCAGTCAGCCCTGGTGCAGCGGATGCTGCTGCAAATCCTTTGCTTCTTCTCATGTCTCCATGTTTTTATTTTAACTCCCAACTACCTGATTATGGTTTGTGTTATGGAAATAGTAACAGAATGTAAGAGAGGTAGAAAAAATGGGAATTGTTAGGAATTGCTGGACTTTACAGGGAGTAGTATTGTATTTTAAAATCAAAATTATATTTCAAAGTTACATGTTCTCTTACAAAGCATAATACTTTTATATATTGTGTACTTTTAGAGGATGTTCCAGTAGCAAAGATTGAGTTTTTATTTTTTAGGGTTTTAAAAATTAAGTGTAAGATGTTTATATTGGTTAATGCATGAGACTTTTTTCTATATCTCAAAAAAAGGCTGATATTGGCATTGCATGGGTTTTAGCCATTTGGTAACCCAGAGACATCAGTAGAGGAGGCATCAGCCCAGGAAGACAAATCAGCAGTAACTGAACATCCTTATGTGCTGAACTGCTGCACCTCGCGTGTTCAGCATCCCTCACTGCACCGTAGCTGTGTGAGCTGCTTCTTACACGCAAGAACTGTCTTTCCCCTGTTTTTCTTGCCATGACACTTCTTCTAGGTGACCCATGACATGGTTTGTTTTGCTTCTAGTGGAGGCACAATGGGAAAAGCCACTCGAAAAAGCATCACATCTGAAATTTCATCAAGGTGTGTTTTTTCCTGAGCCAGAAAAGCTACTGATGCTGGAAGATGAAGCATCAGATTAGGGGAGCTTTTGTTGCTCTCTGTTGGGCAGGGAGCAGGCTAGGGCTCTTGTGTTTCAGGTTAGATGTCTCTTGCAGGTGTGGAAGTCCTAAGCTAGTGTGTATTTGGTCTCATAGTCAGTGTACTGTGCCACACAATCTGGTTATCCCTTTGAGTAGCTCAGGGATCAAACTCGTATGATCCAGATCCCTGGAACATGTGACGTGGACAAGTGCTAGTTCATAAGAGTCTTTTGACAGCGCTTTTCTACAGGAAGGATGTTTGATTTTCCCCTTTTGGTAATTTGGAAGAGAAGGTCAATGCGTATTTTTTCTTTTTTTTCCCCCTCTTTGGATGCCTCTTCAGGTGAACAGTGCTATTAAGTCAGAACATCCAGAACACAATTTTAAATTGAAAAGGAGTGCAAATAATAATAATAAAAAAGATTAAAAGTAAAAGCAAGAGGATAGCTGTTATTAAGAAAAAGAAGCCCCTTTATGTTCAAACCTTTCTCATAACACAGGAAAAAGTACACAGGGACAGAGGAGAATAAGCATAAATATTTTATTCCTTTAATTCTGCAGAAGGCTTAAATTCTGCCTGTCCTAAAGAGAGTCAAAGTTTTTTCTTGGCAACTTTTCCTCTTGTTTTCTAAGTCAGTTATAGCTACTTCACATGTTTATTAGGAACATTTTTCCTACTAGAATTAAAGCACTGTAAGCCATGAAAATACATAAAATTGTACAGACATATCAGCTGCCTCTTACAGGGTGTGCAGTATTAAACCCCATGACTTTTGGGGTCTTCTTTCTTGCTGAGGGGATGAAATGGTGAGGTAACCCCATGGTAAAGGGGCCTTGCACTAATGGAGGAGGAATATTTAAAAACATTCCCTAGAAACTGAGGTGTGGGAAAAGCGAGGCAATTAAGAGGAATCACTAGATATCCTGTCTTAACAGTTTATTATATATATTTTTAATGAGTATTTAATCTCTAATGCTGTGTGATGGATTAGAAAAGAGGGGGACTCAGGCCTCTTTCTGTACATACTTTTATGTTTCCCCTTCATTGAACATTTTCTCTGGGCAAATTGTTTAACTTGAGCTGGTTGGAGGTGTTCCAGCACAACAAGGCTCTGCAGAAAAATAACACTGGGTTGAATCCCAAAATGCAGAGTTGTCTCCACTGTTGTGTTTTGCAAAATCCCAGGCTGAGTTATGAGGGGGGCCGGGAAGGAGCCTTGTCTGTTCCTGTCCTCCACGATGTGCATCCCAGGCCCTGGGGGACTTGCCTGCGCTGTGTCTGCCACGCAGCCTGGGGCTCTGGGGCAGTCCTGCAGCTGGCTGGGCAGGTGGATGTTTGGCAGCTCTTTCAGGAACTGAATAAACCTCTGCTTTTGGAAATCTGAGTTTTCAGCCAGTGCATCCCATGACAGTTGTAGCTCTGGAATAATATTCTGAGGACCTTGTAGAAACCCTTCTGTTAGTGTGTCTTGCATCTTGCACTTACCAGTCTTGGAGAAGACCATCCTAGGTGCAAGGAGGCATCCAACCTGTGTATGAGGAGTTCAGGGCCCAAACCCACACTGTTGAAGGACATGAAAGATTTGTCATTGGCACGAATGAGATAAGATGGGAGTAGGAACCACTAGTAATGCCAGTTAATCCTGTGCTCGGTAGTCATTTCTAATGCCAACTAGGGACCACCACCCTCATTTAGTTAACGACCAGCTCTGTGTTGAATTCAGTCTCCTTGCCCAGCCCTTGGCTTCCCTTTCAGATGTCATCTCATGTCCAAGTTGCATCCTTTGTTTTCATGGAGAAGTCTGGGAAAACTAGGTCAGTTTATCCAAGTAGAAATTATTATTTTATTGAGTTAACTCTGTGTTGACCTGCTGCGTGTTTGGCTTCTCAAAATGAACTCCCTTGTGTGGACTAAGTCTTGCCCTGGAAGTTGGAGAGCCCTCAGTAATCACTTTGATTTCAAATCAACAATAAAAAGGCTGCTTTTTTTAGTATCTTGCTGTTTCCTGGAAAAAAGTGTCTGTCTGCTTTGCTCCTTGTATGATCAGTACATCAGGCTGATCTGGTGTACTGTGAAAGTGCTTAATGTAAAAAGGTTATGTGCTGGCTTTACTGGGGATATTTAAAAGATCTTACGGAGAAATCAGGATTTGATGCTGCTTGACCCTGTCTGACAGAATTAAGCTCTTTAAGCCAGTCCTGTAGTTACTAGCATGCCTTCTTTTTAAAATAATCTGGTCCACTTACTCCTACTATTTTAGAATTACAGTCCCAGACAAGAAAGCAATTTTTTTTTTCTTAAATAAAAGAATAGTTGGAATGTATTTTAGAAGAACTTCTTTGGCATTGTACATAAAAGATAAGATATATCAAAATAGACAGTCTGATAATTAGGTGCAGGCTTGTGGAGTGATTCATGTCATAACGTGAGTGCTGAAACAGCTGAGGTTGCTGCAGGTGTGTTAAGGGAATTCGACCCCGTAATGCTGTGATGCTTTTGCCTCTACATAAAGCAGGAGTACAGATGTCTGGAGAGCCTGCATTAATAGATGAGAAGCAGTATTTCTGCATGTGAGTTATGGATGGAGCAATGTTTATTAAAGGTACAAACAACAGCCTTTGTCTCCCAGTCACCATTTGCTTCAAAGAGCAAAACCAGCTGCTGTCCCAGGCACAGAGATCCTGGCCATGAGCTGGGGCATCAGCTGCTGCAGGTTGAGCCTGGCTGGGGCTCAGTGCCGAGTAATGCCATGCATGGCAGAAAGGGATCCGAAGAAAAACCTGGGAGGGAAAGGCCTTTCAAGTCCCTCAGCTCGTGGGTGTAGTGCTTCAGGGTGGGCAGTGAGACGCTAAAGCTGAAAGCGAATAAACTTGTTTACCTGTGGCAACAGCCAGCTTCAGCAGGGCTTTTATGGGAATCCAATGATGTTGCCAGCCTGATGGTCCCTGAGCCTGCTGGCTGGCTCTGTGCGGCTTTCCTGAAATCCTGAGATGGAAAGAAAAAGAAGTCCCCTGACCTCACTCTTTGCTTTCTCCTTAAGTTCCAGTTTCTGAAAAAAAGGACGATGTAATCCTAAGAAAAAGTACTCCGCCCTAACAACAAATCTACAGATTGTTTATTCCACTTGCTCAGCTTTTGGGAAGAGAGAGGATGTAAACAACATGCTACAATGCCGTGAGACGCAACAGCGTTGTTTGAGCATGCTATTTTCCCGTTTGATTAAGTTTTTCTTGTAGTAATATGGCAAAACAGTTTAAAAAACAGGGACTGTTCTTTAAAAAATCCAACCCACCTGCAGTCCAAGGCCCCTGGCCGATGCTGGCCCACCAGCTGTGTTGGACTATGCATCAGTGTGAGACTTAAACAGGCAATTTTTTTTTGGCTGATCTTGCAGTGCTTTTAGGTCCACCTGATTAAGTGGTACAGTTCTTCCCTTCTCTTGCTGCTGGGCTGCCTCTCATGGTGGAGCAGGTCATTCGGCAGCAGCTTCAGGCAGTCAGGAGGGAAGCCCAAGCAGGGAGGTTGAGTGTGGTTGTGGGGCTCACGCTCTGTCCCCCCTGCCCTCCACTTTGGGGGCCAATCCTGGCACCTTGAGAGATGGAAATAACCTCCCAATCTCAATTCTGTTTTATTTTGTTTTATTAGTAGGAGTATCAGCAAGCCTTTGCCCTTAGGAAGGAATGTGTGTAAGTTCATAATGGTGTGTTTTGCACATTTGCTTCAGAGGAATAGGTAAATAGTAGCTGAGCTATTTCTTTGCTTTTATTATCCCTGGCCTAGTGGGAGGCCAGGGCTGCAAGCTGTAGTGCAGGCTAACGCCGCGATTCAAGACTGCAGCTCCCTTTCTTAAAACATGCCGGGAACAACTGTTCCTCCGCCTTCATGAGCTCAATTTACGGTTGCGGGAGGCAACGTGTTCTTTGTGCTTGATGAAGTACACCGCGCACGCAAGCCTCTTCAGACGTGTTGTCAGTTGGCAGCTCTCTCGCTAGATGCACCTTTACACAATTGCACAAGGCACCAGGAGGTACAAATGTGAAATTTAGCCTTGGGGGCAAAACAAAGAAATGAAACTTAGGTATGAATGCGGTGTTATCCATCTGCAGATACCGATATTAGACCTGATCTCCCACTACGCTACTGTAGTTCTGCACTAATAGGACTCCGCTGCGATCGGTGGAGTAGCACCACTACAAGACAAAAACAGCAGTGGGGATAAGTTGGGGCTGTTATTTTTAATTCTGGTAAGTAATGTAGGAGTGAATCCTCTTTGGGGAAAGCTAGACTGTGTTCACTGCATGAAACCACCCATAATAAAATGGAGAAATGCAGTGACACGCTGTCTTGGTATTGTTACTGAACTTCTGCTCTTCCTTCTGTGGAGCCATTGCCCTGGGTCCTAAATGTCCATGTGCAAGCAAAGGGAAGGGGTCTTCCAGCTCGCCTCCTTATTTATTTTTTTTGTAGCCTTTCCATTTGCTGTCCCATAAAGTCAGTTTTATCATACGTGATTGGAATTTGTCCTGTAGCTGATACTCAGTCATTATGTTGAATGAATGCGCTTATTATGGAAAGCTGTTTAGTTGAAGGAGTCTGTTAATGGTGTTGTCAGGAAAGAGCTTGCAATTCGTCATGGTGGGTAGCTTTCCAGTTAAGTAAAACACAAGTCATGTTCTTTTCTTCTGTGTGTGTTAGGAGGAGAAATAAAATAGCTGCAGCAGGTTGAAGTGTAAAGTGCTGCAGTCGGGCCAGGCAGTGGGCAGGAATAGGGTGCAGTGTCTGGTCTTAGCTTGCAGCCATGCACTTCTCTGGCCATCAGTGGTCCTGGATAATGCCCAACAAATTGAATTGAGGACTTTGGATAACCCCAGCATCTCCCAGTTGTGAGGCATTGTACTACCATAACTGTCTCCTAAGAGAAATTCATGTAATATGTGTAGATGAGTAGACTGATTTACCTTTTGGTGACCTGGAGAGAAAGGTCAGGTTCAGGATATTTTTACCTGTAATCAGTTATCCATAAAGAATTAGTATACCAGGCTTCAAGATTGTAGCTCAAAAGGGCAGTTGCTTTGAGAAGGTAGCTCGAAAGGGCACTTGAACAGCTGAAATCAGATGAGACAGATTTAATGGCCTCTTAGTGATTTCTGACTGAAAGTTCAGAGTTTGAAATTTAGGGATTTTTTTCTTTACCTGGCCTATGGTAAAAGAAACTCACTACGGCTTAATAGAAATTTATTTTCAGGCTGAGTATTTAGAAATGTTTTTCAGCTGCTGTGTATACATTTGGTCACTTCAGCTGTAAGGAAGAGAAAGAATAATCACATTGCACTTATGGTCTTGTATATTTTTAGCTAACTTGTTAAGACACTGCAATTCCAGAAAAGCTGTCCTCTGGTTCCCCGGAGTATTTCTCTTTAACCAGCTGCATGCAGAATTTTATCTAGACTGCCACAGAAGTTACTAGTAAATCCACTTGGATCTTGGCAGCCAAAACAGTAGATAGTAAGCACAATGCTTTGTTTCCCTGAGGGTTTGAGTTTCATGGGGATTCTGCTGCGGGCTGGCATTTCATGGTGGGTTACCCACAGAAGCCCTGTAAGTTTGGGAAACCTCCCTAGATGGAGTGATTGATTCCCAAAGCTCCTTCCCATTCCAGCACTGAGTAGGGAAGGGGAGGATGCTATTACTCTGCAAATCTGTTGCAAGTGGCATGGTAGATCTTAATAAAAATTGCAGGTTTTTTGTTGAGAATAAGGAAGTGACTGATTTCATGCAGAATACTGAGAGAGATGGGGCAGGACAGGAACTAGGAGGGAATGACAGATAAGTAGGTTAATTCAACAGCAGCACAAGATGCACAGGGACATTGCAAGACCTGCCTGTGGAGATGCTCCATCTCGCATATGGGAATTTCTGACTATATTAAGTAACTTCAGGTGTTGCTTATGTGAAATACAGATAGAAATCTATCAGTGAGTAAATTTTATCTGAGTCAATGAGTATGGCTAGGCTATTTCCATTGCAGATATGTTGGTGGGTCTTCATGGGAATATTAGTTATTTATTCTGCCTGCAATTGTTAATGCTAACAACCTTCAATAGCTCTTTAAACATCAGCTGCTAAGAGTGTGTGGATTATCCTGTTTCACGCTGCCAATTAGTTGATGATATTAAAGCACTTTGAAAATGGAAATCACAGAGCAAATGCTATTTAAACAGTTTATCGTTAAAGGTATAATCGCATATCTCCACCTACTTTGGTTGCACTATGTAGAGAGATGGTAAGGGATACCAAGGAGTCTGCTTTCATTTCATGGTATAGATACTGTGCCCTATACATCCTGGCTCTGACTCAGCTGCTCCTTGTGCTCTCCCCTCTGCCTGCCCACACTTACATACTGCAAAACACATTTTCTTCTGGTTTTGTTCCACTTGTTTGCTATATTTCTGTTTTTGCAACTTCTTCATTTCTCATTTGTTCTTAGAACCTGTTTGGGGAGGTTTCCATTTGTATTTCTGAAGTCCTGATTTTTATTCTTTGGGCAGTTATTACTGTGTTTGGCATATTCTTTAGAACTTGAACCAGTCCTGAAATACTATAGTCAATATAAAGGTCGGCATTAGTGGTATATTTATACACTTGGAAACAGGTTAAGGGCTTTCGGTGTTTGGGTTTTTTTTTGTCCTGTCCTGCAACATTCAAGCCAAATCTGCCCGTAGAAACATTTGTTTTCCTTTAGCAGTGTTTTTGGGTCTTGGATTGGCAGTGCTAGATATCTCAAGTATGCTAGCTGCTCTTTTTGGCTTCTGGATGTCTTAATAATAAAAAAAAAAAAAAGAAAGTGAAACAATATAATTAATAATTTAAAATAAATAGATAAAAGAATACCAAAGGCATACCTTTCAGCTATTTTCAAGGGGTATTTTTCTCAGCCTGTTGTTGTGCATTAGCTTTCCAGTTTTGGTCCTAAGTCTGATTTCAGTTGGTATTATTTTTCTTCAAGGGGCTAGAAACTCCTTTTTTTGCTCATTCCCTTTACTAATATTTCAGGAATGTGACAATAGCAGGTGCCAAATTTCATGTCAAAAATAAAATTTTCAGTCTGATGGGAATCCTTGAAACCACAGATCAAGTTTCAGGCCAGTTAAATAAAGCTGTAGAGCATCCATTTGTATCATTCATTCATATAATGAAACCCGTTCTTATAACTCAGTTCTTGATATATTAACCCCGCAGTTATCCTCATACATAAATGGGAGATGTGTTGCTTTCGTCAGTTATAATAGGATATAACCATATAAATCCCCTGTGCATGAATGGAAAAATAGAGGCCCTTAGGCTATAGGTATCAAAGGTCTCCCCTATACTTACAATAGCCTAATAAGGTTATTTTGAAGGCATAGGTAATTACTCACAGCCTCCCTATAGCCAGTGATTCATTGTTCACTTCTGAAACATTTCTAAATGAATTATGTTTTAAACAAGCAAATTCTTGGCCTTCTCTTTTATGGGGGGAAAGAAGAGAACTGGAGGGACACAGAATTCTGCCATTTTCTGTGTTAAATAAAGTACACTGCTTGCTAGTTGAAAGGTCCCTGGTATTTGAAGCAATTTAAATACACTGCCATGCTTCTTGCTGCTTTGATTCCATGAACGCCTATTTCTGAATTTCACATTTTGATGAAAATATTATTGTTGTCATTAATTTGATATTTAGAAAAGACTGTGGATCCAAGAGCTCAGTGCAATGAATAAAACAGTTGGAGTTAACTGTCCCTGGGGATAGAATCAATCACTGTTGTAGAAGAGGGTGACATTTAAAAAAGAAACTCAGAAGAAAATGTCATGCTTAAAAAATTAGATTTAAACACAGTAGCTCCTGATTGATTTTTATTGCACTCAGATGGGTACACTGATTGATTATCAGCCTTACAAATGTTTAGTACCTTTCTCACTTCTCTAATAATCAGAATAATCTAATTTTCAATGTCATTTAAGTTACCGTATTCAAGGTTATAATAGATCATATTTCTAATAAAACATAGCAATTATGTAATGAATAATACAAAGCTGCAAGGCAGAGTTCAGATTCACCTTCCTCAAAAAAAAAAAAATACCACCAGTGGCTGGAAGGGCCAGCGTACGTGAAGGCAGCTGACAGGACGATGTCCTCTGGATTTGTGGTGTGTTCCCCTGTGGTTGAACTGAGGTTCCTGGCGCATGGGCCGGGGCGGGTTTGCCATAGCTGAATGTTATTTCTCAATAGGAAACCCAGGGGGGGCTTGAATTCTGTAATATATGTGCTCGCTCTGTGCCTGGGGAAAAGTGATAGCGTGCCAGGTGCTTATGAAATGTCTTCCATGATTGTTTCTCTGTGCTCCCTGTTAATTTTGATATGTGTCTGTAGAGAGATAGCATCTCACTTAATCTGAGATGTTTTCTTGTGGCAAATGTTACCCAACAGCTGACATGGTTGATTTCTCTAAATCAGCTACAAAATATGCAGGTTTCAATGTGTTTTGGGTTTGTAAGCCCCTTGTGCAACTGTGTACTTGCTATTGGCTTTGTCCATTAGAAATGAGAGGTTTGCGTTTGAAATGTGCTTTGCCTTCAATCGTTCTCCACATGTGAAAGCCCAGTTTTGGCATGGGAATTTGTTTTAAAATAGTTTCCTGTTTTTTTTTAAGACTGAGCTGTTTTGCCTAAAAGAAAACATTATTTCATCTGGAAATCACGACATAGGAAAATCAGTCTATTTATAACTACCTGGTGTTCTGCATATTTTAATATGTTTGGCTTGCGATTGCACTGCTGTTAACGTGTAGACGGGAGTCTCAGTGTTCTGATTTGATGGCTGTCGGTTTGTCAAGCATTCTTGTGTGGCTTTCAAGGTGGTTATTTTGTTCCTTTACTTACACTGTAGATGGGAAAATCAACCTCCTCGAATTTTCCCATTTCTATGCCTGCTTCCATCAACTCCTGGGCTTGGGAGCTGCCTGGGATGCCAGCTGTGTGCTGGCTTTGACCATGGGGTCAGAGAGCCTCGTTCAGCAGCAGAGCAGTATCAGGATTGCTAAGTCTCCCTTGTTTTGAGGTTTTCCAAGGTAATTGTTGGGAAAGATATCCTTATGGACTGCCATTCAATACCGCTAGCGCAGTTTATTGAAGAGTAATGCATGGTGTATGTGGGGCATTGATCCTGATGGAGCAAACTTGGCATTGGCAATAGGTAAGCGTTATGCATATTTGACTGAAATTGTCCACAGCTGCTAACTTGTGCAGAATTAGAAATTTTTTAGCAGCTACTTCTGGAATTGGAGAAGCCAGAGTGTGAAGGAGCCTTGCAAGGCTTGTGGGTTTCCACCTTAGCAAACAGCTTGGTGCTCCTGGAATCCCCAGCTGCAGTGGTGAGCTTTGGCCCCACTGCCGCCTGTGGCACCATTTGCCTGCCAAGGCTGCCTGGTGTTCAGTAAGGGACAGATGGGCTTCCCAGGGGGCAGGAGGGCAGGCAGGAGAGCAAGCCTCTGCCCGGAAGGGAGAACTGGCAGGTCTGCAGCGTTCCTGCCTCAGTTCACCTCCCATTTCTCTTCTCATGGGGGTATGCAAACAAAAGGAGTCTTTCTGCAAACCTGCCTTGCGCCCAGCGCTGTGCAATTACTGACTTGCTCTGTGTGCTTTATGGTGCTTTTGAGGTTTGTTAGCTTAACAAGTAACTTCCAAAATATTTGGGGACAAGAGAAGTGTGGTTTTACAGGAATGTGAACTAACTGGAAGCACTAGTAGTTGTTGCTACAGGAACAAAACCAGTTAACTAGTACACAGAGCACTTCAAAGGTCACGGAGATCTCAGAGAAGCAAAACTGCAGTGATAGCATTTCAAGTCATGAATTTATAGCTGATTAATCATTATAATATATGAAAGGTTCTGTCTGTCTATCTTCTGGGCATCTCGGAAAACACAGGGTATGCAAGTAATTGGAAAAATTGCATTGCAAGCAGCAGGTTCTTCTCCCTTGGAAATGTTTGTGCCACCTTTGAGAAAGGAATGTACAAACACTGGCTATTCCGTGATTTTACTTGATTATCTAGAAACTGTCTAAACCTCTTGAACTGGATCCCAGACCTTCTTAGGCCAAGCAGTAGCTAAGTTTGGTGGACCTTAAACCTTTGCGTTTAAGCCTGGCCGATTCCCTGCATTATGACATGCTTGAAGTGATCCTGCTCAAGCAGGAGAATTGCTACGTGGTTACTAAATGAGAGCACCAGGGTCCTCAGAGGGAAGGCATTTGTGTCTTTCCTATACTTAGTTTCATCTACAGCAGACCCTGCTTTCCTTGAAAAACAGGTGCATCCTTCCTGCAACTTTTGTTTTTAAGCCCATCACTTCAAGCAGAAGAGGGAAAGTGTGTCTGAGGCTAAGGAAAACGTGGCAAACCTGGGCTGAGGAGAACAGATTGAATGGGACAAGAGATGATGTTCTGCCTCTCTACCATCAGGTTAGGGGGTTGGACGTTTGAAGGTAGAGGCTGGTCCTTAAACCTAAGGCAGCCAAAAGTGCCTTCTCTAGCCTGTGAACCCTGCTGCTGCTGCCTGGAGGTTTCTGGGTGTGGAAATGCAAGTCCTAGCATGTGTGTTGAGGGGACAGGGAAGCTGTCACAGGAAGATGGATCGGAGCAGACGTGCTCAGGTGTGGGTATGTGTTGCTCAGCCGTCCAAGCAGTGTTGAGACCTGGCTTCCTCATGTATCAAGATACATCTTTTTTCATTCTCTTTCCCCACACCACCACTTTGTTTGTGTAAGGTTTTTTAACTTCCAGAATTTCTGTCAGGGCAAGAGAGCTTACATACTGTCCCCTGTTGGGGGCTCCTAAATAATGCAGCCATCAAGTCAGAATTTAGTGCACAAGTAATGAAATTCATGACCTGAGTTTTCTAAGGTAGCATTAACTGTGACACAGATTCATCACTGGCGTATCATCATTAAAAGGCAGTGGAATTTCATCAGGGATTGATGTGATCATATGCATGTAAAGATCAAGATACAAAAAGGTGTGACTTATGTAACATAAGCATAAGCTGTAATCTAAAATCCTTCCCACATGCAGTGTGACAGTTCCTGTTCCCAGAGCAGTGATAGTTTTTAAATTTACAGGGTAAATGTGTGTGTGTGTGTTTATGTGTTTTTATTTAACTCTCTTAAACATAGTGTTGTCTTAATCTTTTTCTGAGTTGAATTGTACTTGTAGCTAAATCTGCTTAATAGTTCAGTGTTATCAAAATTCTTTATATTTTTGGAGCCTGGGTGCACTTTATTACATTTTCTTACAGGGAATATAGAAACACTACTATGTCTAATGCAGTCTTAGTGAATAAAGCAAGAAGATAAATGTTATTCAGAGTTTATAATTATTATTATTATTAAAAGCTATCAGAATCTTATGAGAAAGTTAATGATGAACAAAACCTGTTCTTAGTGTTCAGAATGTGTTACTTCTCCCTTTCCTACCCTTTAATGATTTGCATCCAAAAAGAAAGAGGATGGAGCTGGGCCAATTTGCTGATGAGGGTTTACCAGCAGAGTTCCCCTCTGTTGGCCTTTGGAGGGGACGGGACTTCAGGTACAGCTGCAGGTACAGAGGGAGCAGTGCTAGGGTAGCACAGGAGCATGGCATGGTTCCTGCCAGAGTTATCTCCTAGTCTGTGGGAGCTCTTGGCACCTGCTTCGAAGCCTGGCCTAAATAATGCGTTGATCTTCCACGAGGAGTTCAAAGCTGTTGAGGGAAGTAGCTGCTGGGGCCACCTGTTTGGCAAATTTGTCAATCAGCTTGTAGAGCTATAAGTAAATGGGGCTTTATGACGAAGGCTTATTGCTCTTTGCAGTTGTGTAGGAGTTTACAGAATTTTCCAAGGAGCTCTTTTATCTCCCAAATACAGCAGTGATTAGGATTTGCTTCTGAAGTGCAGTGGCAGTTTGCAGCACTTGAGATGTACCTGTCGGTCCCGGATGTTTTTACAATGCAAAATACCATGCTTGTTCTCTAATCTGGGATCCAGCAAACAAATCAGGGCACTGGCTTTTGGAGAATGTTTGTAAAAGGAAGCAGGGGAGATCCAGTCTAGTCCTCTAAACCTGACTACACTGCTAGCATTGAACTTTCACAAGAAGGTGCCTTTTCAATCCACCGTTCCTGGCCTCCTTTGGATCTGTGTTCTCTGAACACCAAAATTCCTGGTGTTCAGGGTTAGGCTTTAATCCAATGGGGTGCTCAACATCCAAGCCCTGATCCAGCCAAGCACATGACTGACTTTAGTGCAGGTTTGTCACACAGTTAAAGTCAAGATTATCCCTAAAATATGTGAATGATCTGGGTCAGAGGTCTCTCAGTTGCAAAGTCAAACCTTTAGTGAGAAAAACAGAGCTGTAGATTCCATGGAGTATGTGCCTAATGACCTCATGAAGGAGAAAAAATATTCATCATATCTAATCCTTGTTTACTATTACATACGTTATTTCTGTAGATGCCCCTGACTCTGATGCTTTCCCCGCCCACTGTTTTGTCTACTCCTTCTGATGATTTGTGGTTTGCTCTGTTGCATGTAGGAAGCAACCACAGAAGATGTGGAGATGGGCCTGGGGAACCCACAGGGGAAAAGAGCTGGCATGGAGATGGCTCTGTGCTTCCCTCCCTACAGCACAGATAGATGCACTTTCTGGGGCAGGACAGTACCAATAAGAATCAGCAGATCTTTGGCCATCCAAAAATCCCTGACTATCCTCACATGTGCCAAAACCCACCATCCACACCCTCTGAGTTTAGGGCCTTGTTTTAAATATCATGAGGTTTTGAACACTAATAATGTTAGGATTGGTTTTATTTATCCAGTAACATTTAGTCTTCAGGGTGTTTAATATTGACATGGGGTCTCTGGGGAGAGGGATTGATTTTGCTTGGCTTTGTTGTAAAGCCTTATGCATCTGGTTACACTTAAGATGTTAGCTCTAGCTAACAACAAGTCTCTTGATAAAATTCACAATTACTGGCAATACTGTGGACATAGGCTTATCTCCTGGGCACATTTTGTAAAATTAAGCTATTTTCATTAAAAGAACAAAGAGTAGCATGGTGATGGAGCAGCTGTCATATTTTATTACAAAACACAAATATGTGGGAAATCAATTACAGCACGAGTGCTGCACGATGCATATTTCCAGTAATCCCCCACGGCCGGGGGAAGGTAGAAGGCTGATCTGAGTGCAGAAGCAGATGGCAAGCAACTTTAGATAGCTTCACTGCC
This sequence comes from Lepidothrix coronata, assembly GCF_001604755.1. NCBI lineage: Eukaryota > Metazoa > Chordata > Aves > Passeriformes > Pipridae > Lepidothrix > Lepidothrix coronata. The sequence goes on from NW_016690244.1 coordinate 427,135, forward strand.
ATTTTTACTCTTTCAAGTGTTTGTGCTTCTCCTTTGATCTTCAGAGCTTGAGTTTAACATGTTTCATCTTCTTTCATTTACTGTTTTCACATTTAACTTTCCTTTTAAGTAACTTTTGCTTGGTGGAGCTTGTATTAGTATGGGGGTTTGTTGTCTTCCATACTGAGATATTTAAGAAGAAAGACAGTTGCGGTCTTTTTTTAGTGTTGTTCACATCCAGTAAAATACCAAATGCATCACTACAGAGAACTTCACTGTTCACCATGCACAGCTGCAGTGATACAGTGAAAAAAATCCCACCTCACAAAGTTACTGAGACACATTATATATTAAATTGCAGTAGACTTCCTTGAAAGTTAGGTACTGTGGGACTGTGATGGTACCTCCAAAAGAAACACTGGTGCAAGTTTGGTTTCATCATTACCTGTTACATTTAATTGTTAAATTATTCTTAAATAACTAAGCTTGCATTACTGCTCTCTCTGCATAAAACATTTTTCTCTTCACTTAAAATAATTCACGTCTAATATAAAAGCATCTTGCAGTGTTTCGAAATAGAGCAGCAAAAGCAGCATGGGTCAAGCTGAATAACCCCATGTGATCTGTATCTCTGCTTTTTCTACAGCTGTCAGAAATGATAGAAACAAAAAGAAGAAGGAACCTTCAAAGCAGGAGTCCACAGAAAACTATGAAATGACAGCAGAGTTGGATGATCTCACTGAGAAGATCCGGAAAGCTCACCAGGAAACCTTCCCCTCACTCTGCCAGCTGGGAAAATACACTACAGTGAGTATGGTTTGAGTCACATACATTCTGAATATGCCTGGAATTGATGTGAGTTTTGGAGGCCTCAGGCATTCTAAATAGATGCAGCAGTAGATGCACTCCTTGCACCTCCTTAGTCATGAAAAAACACAGGTATGTGTGCAAACGCATGCTGGGGAAGAGAAATTGCACTTAACTGTAAGCTTTACTTAGCGCTATCATGAGAGACTGACTGAAGGATTAATCCAGCCAAATGACGAGCTTGGAGTCCATGAGTCAGTTACATTCCATCATTCATTAGAAATTTGTTGGCTTCCAAAGACGTGATCTCTGCTTGTGCGTCAGCAGATTACAACTTTGCAGGTGTAGGGAGTTCTTAAACGCTGCTGGATTACTGGTGATAGTCCCAAAGCTACCAAGGTCAAGGAAAATATGAAATGTCTAAGTATAAACCAGTTTCCAAATTGCTCATTTGAAGTTTGTTCCTACAATCAAAGAATATCCTGAGTTGGCAGGAACCCACAAGGATCATCGAGTCTAACTCCTGGCTCTGCAGAGGACAACCCCAAAAATTACACATCCTTTCTCAGTCTACCAAAATACCACAAAGCAGCAAAAACTTCTGCTGCTTTTAGAAACAAAAAATCAGCTCACCCTATCAAGAAGTTCAGTAATGTGGGAATATCTCCAGAGATGAGTCAGGGAAACCATTTCTTTTCTATATGTATCTATGTTGCTAAGTACAGGGAAGTTCAGTGATAATTATTGATTTCAGAGAAAATTCAGTGTCAAATTTGTAAATGCAGTAATAAAAGAGATGCTAAAAAGTAACTACTAGGTAATGTTTAGAGCCTTACCAGTGGAGGAATGACTTTGCTGGGTCTGGTCTTGCTGTGGGTTGCAGCAGCACTGGCTGTTTCAGAGGGATGTGCAGAAGGTTCTGAAGTAGTCAAGCATGTTCTCTCATTGCCGAGAGCAGGAGTTCAGGAGTGGCATGCCTGGGGCAAGGAGACACCTGCCTCCATGGTCCTTGCCTTCCAGCCCCAGCTGAAGCTGTGGAACCAAGCCCCAGAGGCTTTGAGTAAATTTTCTGCTACTGAAACAAACATTAAATTTCTCAGTGATGTAGACAAATCCCTGTGTGGCATCAATATTCGCTTTTTTAGCAAGCAGGATGCTGTTTTGTGGCATACTCATCTATTTACAAAACAAAGTGCAAGGCTCAAAACTCTCAGGTCTAAGTGTAAGACTTTGTATTGAAGTGCAAGAAAAGCAAGCACATATGGTGTGATGTTAGAAAAAAAAGTGTATTTTCCATGTTGCTGAAAGTATTTTCACAAACATTTTTCACATTTAATTATGAGACCCATGTAAACTGGTTAGCACTGGAGAAGATGCCTGTCCTCTGCATGCTTCTCTGGTCCTCGTCCTGCTTGGGTGGGATGTAGTCAAAGCAGTCAGTGTAGGCGTGCTGGTAAATATTGCACAGGCAGACCCACAGGGACTAGTGCAGCATGTGAGGCTGGAAACTTGGAAGCAGCCAGCTGGTGACATAACTGAAGGCAAAGCTGGAGACAGTGGGACTCACAGCGTGTCTTCAAAGAAATTCCTGGCTTAATGCCCTCCACCCCTCCTCTCTGCATGTGCTGTTTCATCCTTGTCTTGGAGTGAAGATCTTCCCAATCTTCCAAACAGGCTGTCACACTCCTGCAAATCCAAGGGTGCCTCTGAGTAAGTATGAAAATCTTTCCAGTTCTAAGACAGTGAGTTTATGCCGTGTAGGAGATGTGATCATGTGTCTGCAGCTGGGACACGTAGCCAGGCTGGTACATGTGCCAGACTTTATTGCTCCCAGGCTGCCCTGCAAGTGGCCTGGTTATCCCAGAGTAACCTATCAGTGTACTTCCCAGCAGGAACGTGTTGTTATATGCTTACATGTTCTCTCTGAGAACAGAGTGCACTGCAGCTGATGTGATGGTACTGCATACTGGTAATTGCCAAAGATCCTGGAGGGATGAAAGATAAACCTGGGCACCTCTGTGCTTGTGTTAGGTATTGGATGCTTAAGTATCATTAATATTTTAGCTCTTGAAATGATACAAGTGGATGAAATTGGAGCGGGTCTTGTTGCATATCGCACCCACCACTGATGCATTCATCCTTAGGTTCCTTGTGAGCCCCATGGTGAGTCTGTGTCTCTGTTGGAATTTCAGAGCCCTTACTGACAGCACCTGGATCTCAGTAATGAACGGATGAGTCTGGTCTGTCTATGGAGCACAAGTAGCCATGACCTGACCACACTGTCTCTGAGGCTGGATATTGGTCATTCATATCTCAGGCCAGATCAGACAGCTCAAGGAAAGAGATTTCATGTTTTAGCATTGGTCTGTTGGAAGGCTACAACAGTAGACTGCTGCACGTGGCCAAAGTCCCTTCAGCTTGTATGGTTTGGTGCCATACAAGTTTCAATAACAAAATTACACTAGAAGAGTTATTTTTGGCTTACATTGAATCTTTGAGAATGATGCAGCTTCCTTCAAAAGCTACATCAAAACCAGTAGAGGTAGTGCTAGATACTGTCTTCTTACTAGATTCTGATAATCTCTGTGTGAAATGCAAGGCATTTAAATCTCTCATCTAGCTAAGTTCTGGCGGCCACTTCAGCTTTTTAGGTAGGAATTCAATGTTAATTCATTTTTATGCTGTCTCTGCCCAGATGTGGCAGGGACAGAGTACCACTGGGGCTGGACTAAGGGTTATCTTCACCTCCAGCTGCCCATCAGCCCAGGAGCAGGGAAGAAGCCCTTCTGCAGCAGCTGAGGATATAGGAGAATCTGGAATGTGGAAGGTGTGTGTGCTGGTCAGAGGAGCACAGCTTTGGTGCTTGGACAACACCACTAGCTGCTGATCAAACGGCAGCACTCTGGCAATAATCTGAGACACTTGAAATAGAGACCAGAAGTCAAATAAAAAGGAGCACACAGCCCTTTTTCTAAATATTGAGTCCAAGGGGAACTAGAAACCTATACCACTCTGCTTTTCTTGATAGTAACAATCTAGTACAGGTAGAAAGTTACCACCAGTCCTGCTTTTATGCCCAGTTCTGCAGGTTGTCAGTCATGAAGCATGGCACTCTCACACTAAGGAGCACACAGATTGCTTTTATAACCTTAGAGTTTTTAATTTAATTCTCTAAGCGAGGGGTGAGAAGTGAGTGTATTGAACCAACGTGTATTCCCTTGAATTTCATTAGCTTTGCACTTGCGTACTGGTAGAAATGGTGGATGGAAGAAACTGTTCTGCAAGCGTGGCTTCTGTGTGCCTTTGGCTATGTGAGACTGTTTTAAAACAAGATTTTGTCTGTTGCTAAAAAGAGCAAAGAATTTTAAGTATAAGAGTGTGAAGTAAAGAAGACCTTACAGAGATACAATAAAAAAAAAAAATCTATTCAGATGTTTGGCTTGCGTATCTGGCTCCTCTCACCCTTGAGTACTGCAGCCTGAGTTTTCCAGAGGGAAAGGTTACATGGTGATCCCCCCCCACACACACACATTGTATTTTTACCTGTTAAAAAATGGTTTTGGAGAGGCATTTGCAATTATGGTTTTTTATATCCATCTGCTCTTTAAAAAGAAAAAGTGTCCCTATCTGTAATAATTACCATACTTTGCATAGTTAATAGAAGTCTACTTAAAATAATGGGAGAATAGCACTCATATTAAATTCCCTGGGTCATTTGATTTAACAGTTGCATTTGGTGGGCAGTGACAAGTATAGCTCTGCCAATGGTGAGAATCAGCAAGCTGTTTAAATGTAACGGATTCCAAGAGTCCATCATAAATAGATCTGTTTTATTACTGTCATCCAGGTAAGAGAGAGTGCCGTAGTAATTTCTCTGGAGATGTCATACTTTATAGTATAATTGAGTGTAACTACAGTGCTTGTCCCTTGAGACTGGTATTATTTGTAAGTCTACAGCTGTGTTACATCCAGCCTTGTGATACAGGGAGGATAAAACAGAAAATAATTTTGGCTCTGCAGACCCTTGCTGCGGGTTCATCTGGGTTGCTGGAAGTGAGGAGGTTTCACGACTTGGCAGCATTTGGTCCTTTATAAGTGCTGGGGTTGAAAGTTACATGACTATTGTTCTGTGCCATTGCAGAGGAATATATATCTAAACCTATATATCTATATATAGATATATCTCCTGATGCTGGGATTGAGCAGAAACATGTGCTGTGGTCCTCAGTGAACTTGCTGGAGCTGGAGTGCATTGCTGCTTTTACTAAAGAGGCATCGAGAGTGTTCTTGATTAGGGCAGAGTGCCCCTGTGAGCCTTGTTTCCTTTGTAAAGTGGATTTTAAAGACAGTAGGGATTCTGCTACTGTGTATGTTTCCACGAGTACCTCATCCCGTATCGTTAATGTGGAGATAGAGCAGCCTGCAATGAAAAAACAAAAATGATGGAAAAAATGGGATCAATTTATGTGGCAAAAATGGCTGTTTAATTGGATTTCATAGCAAGGTTGGGCTTTTCCACTGATAAAGATGCCACTAGGGTGTATTACAGTATTGTTCCACCATATGTGCACTGGTGCATAGGCCTGAAAAACATGCGAGACTGCTCCTGGAAAAGACACCCAAAAAACCGCTTCAGTAAAATATTCAGGAAAAGTCATAGCATCTGCATCTTTTTCACAGCATGGATAGAGGAGATCCCCAGGCAAATTTAATCAGAGTTTCTATTGTGCATTGTTTTAACCCCGTGTTTTATTGTTCAACCTCTACATTGATTTTTAGTTAGTTTTGGGGTTTAGATATTGAGAAATGTTGCTAAAAATTCTTTTTTTTTCTGTGACACTTGCATTGATGTTTGTTAACAGATAGAATGTTAAAACTCTTTGCATTTGTAGCATGTCAAAGATAATGTGTAAACCACATTAGCTCCAATGCTCAGGGATCTGGCACCCAGCATAATAAAACATCTGGTTATTTTGAATTTTATATTTTATATTTTATATTTTATTAACTGCCCCTTCTCTTCAGTTTGCATAATAGTGAGTTAGATTTACATTTGTTAAGATGGCTGTGCATTACTCTTAATAGAAGACACGTCAAACTTCCCATCTCCAGCACTGCAGCATGATAAAGTAACCTCATATGATACTGATGAAGATTTCGTTCACACTTGCTGGTTTCATGCAACGTCTTTTTTTCCAGATGGATACCCTATTGTAAAATGATTTCCTGCTTTAGGCTCTGCTTTGTGTAGCTCTCTGCTATGCCATCTTTCTATGAACTGGATAAACTGCCTATTAAATTTAATTACAGCCTGAATGACTGCACATCTTGATCTTATTTTTTCTCCAATGTACTGTATTTCACCAAGGTCCTTGAGGATGAAATAAAATAAATCTGAGGGATGCATACTCCAGTAGCCAAAAGAAATGTTTCAAAGGGCATTACAATGACTGTTAACCCATTAGTTTTGGACCATTTTGAAGGCAATTCTTTAGGTTTAGCATTATAAAGACATTTTCTTCTATTTTTCCTTCTGTCATTTAAAAAAAACCAAAACAAAAGAGAGGATGTTCCCAGAATAAAAATTCAAATAGAAGTGATGAAATTAATTTATTATCCCTTAAAAAGAGGGGTAGCAGGAAAGAACACGTATTCTGCTTTGAACTGTTCAGTATGATTAGCATATATTTTTTGCAATTAGGGCATGATGTAAATATTACTGGCTTGAATCTCCACCCTGTTTCAAATTACAGGGAATGGTGGGCTGGCAGTGCATTGGGGCCCCGTCAGGACTTTCGTCTTTGCACCCGATCGTGGTGGTGTCTTGTGAAGGCAGCACTAGGAGGGGATCCAGAGCTTCACAGACAAACTGAGCTCAGTCCACATCCCCTCATCAACCTCTTCCAGCCCTGTGTCCTTCCTGTGAACCGAAGAAAGCTGACAAGATGATGGCTTCCCTGGTTTCCAAGGAGGTGGACGTCCTCCCCATCAGTAGTGATAGTAGCAGGCTCACTGGAGATGTTTCCTCCAAGGAAGTGTGATCTGTGTAAATTGAATGCTTTTTGATGGCTATTTAATCTGCCATGTCTGTTAGACTTTTAGGTTGAGACTCTGCTCATTTAACTTTAATTTTAAAGTTAATTTAACATTTTAACTTCAACCAGCTAAGACTGAGGCAGCTGATCACATCAGCTTTGTCAGCAGCTGGGGAGAAAACCACTGTCTGAGGGGATTTTCCTTTGCCTGCCTCAAGCACCTATTTGGAGTAGGGGAGCCTTTTTTTGGTGATGCCTCTCTTTCTTGGTTAGTCAGCAAGGTCAGATAAGAGGTGGAAGGGAGAAACTGCCTTTCGTTTTCTGTGGCTGCAACTCGACCCTTTTTTCAGATTTGTTACCAGCATATTTTTACAGGTAAAACTCCTCTTGCAATGAAGAGGAGATTACCCAGAAGCTGAAGGCAATGTACACTAAACTTGGTGGCTCATGAAATAGGGAAAGGGGACATCATCATGCTGGCTGCATCCTAAACAGCATTGGATCATATGCTGCCAAAATGGGAATATGCTGCACGCAAGGGCAGGAGGAGAGGAGCTTTGGTATTTCAGAGCTCCGTTGTTACCTGTTCCTTGTCACTCTGTGGGAATCGTGGGTGGATTGGGATCAACTCACCAGGTCTCTTCATGACACTGGCTGTTGTTGGGCTAGTGTCAAATGGGTCACAGCAGCTTTTGAGTCAGCTGGTTCTTGGCTGACACATTCAGCTTTTTCAAGGGTTAAGTGGTTATTCTGAATGTATGAAAACGTGAGTTTAATCACAAACTTAACACAAGTTTGCTATGCATCCTAGCAAACTTTTTGATCGAGATAGGTGAATATATAGAAACAGTCTCTGAAAGATGCCACTGGAATGTCCTCGTAACACTTCAAAACAGTGTCAGATGCACCATCAAATAAGCATATAGCATTTGTCAGCACACATGGGGTTTTTCTTAACATCGTGTAAAGAAATGCTCTGTAAGTCATGGGAGACCATAGCTTCAGAAAGCTGTTGCAGAGCCACAGAGCAGATAAATTAAGTAGAACTAATTTGGTAAGACCTTAAGTATGTGAAACTGTGTTCCAAATATTGTGCTGCTTTTTTCAGATGGGGACCCGATATTCTTCTTCCACTGTTCATTTATATTTTCTGGGGTACAACTGTAAATTGTCTTTCTCAATGCACTTATTATATAATGGCAAGGAAGAATAATGATGGTGGCATTTGGAAATGTTTAAGTTCGTTTGTGTTCCATGTACAGATGACCTCTGCAATCATAAGTAACAGAGAAATATCCAAGGAATTTTCAGGCTATTAATCCAAGTTTAAAACCACCAACATCCCAACAGCAAGCTGCAGAAAATGCCTGGAATGTTAATAGAAAGTACTTCTGGAAGGAAAACTTGGTTGTTGTTTCCTTCCCTTGAAAGCCGTTTACTGAAAGAGACATGTTGATTTATGGTGCCTTCTGTCTGTCTTTACAGAACTCCAGTGCAGATCATCGAGTTCGACTGGACCTTGGGCTTTGGGACAAATTCAGTGAACTTGCAACAAAGTGCATTATTAAAATAGTGGAATTTGCAAAGCGATTGCCAGGCTTTACAAGTTTGACCATTGCAGACCAAATAACTCTACTTAAAGCAGCCTGCCTGGACATACTGGTAAGTATTTTTAACATCATTGTTCTCCTACTAATGTGTTTTCTATTCTTCTTTTTACTGTAATTGACAGGGATAAGGGGCCAAATGCTGCCCAGGCCTTATGGTTGCAAAACTGAACTTACCGGGTAGCCAGGAGTGGACTCTAGCACACCTACAGAGGTGTGTTATATGGGATGAAATTGCTTTTCAGAATAAGTCCTTACAGTTCATGGGTCTCAGTAAAAAGGGCACGTTGTGATACGTGGCAGTAACTTGTGCCAGCATGCCAGTGCTGCGGACAACTGCGAAAGTTGTAATAGGCTCAGTAGATTTAGATAAATGTAATTTAATTTTAAATAGGCAAACATACAACCTGCAGGAGGAAACTGTGCGGGTGAGCTGGGAGTTTTTCTCCAGACCTTGCCTTGCCACTATGTCAAGGCAAGCTGTCTTCCTCTCCCTTTGTCTCCAGTTGTTTCTGTCGCACTGACCTTCAGAGAAGCCCTCTGGGATCTTAGCATTTCCTTATCAAGACCCTAGAGGTCTTCAGGCTTTTAGTGGTGAATATGCTTCTTATTATTGGTTGTAGCAATAACTTTCACAAAACAGTATTTTCAATGTAAACTTATTTTACATGTTTCCTTCTGACCACAAACCTTCAGGTCTTCATTAAGTCAAGCATGGCTAGCCAAGAAGCCCATTGCAGGATGGCTACTGTAGATACATTTTTGGCATGACACAGGAGTTTAAACTACAGAATTTGAAGTTGAAGTAATTAATCTTGGAATTTCTAAAAGTGCATTGCTTCAAACAGGATCATATTGAGGTGGATGTTAACTGCTGTGACCTTTTCCTCTTGTTTTGTCAAAAACTATTTGGAAGAATCGCATCAAGAGAGGACATTGATGAAGGAGGAAGAGGGGTGGGAGAGGGGAAAGGATATTGTTGTTTGGCCTATAGAAAAAGGGAAGGTAGAGGTTGCCCTGGCATGCTTGAGAGTCACCTCTTGTTGTTCTCGTCATCCAGGTGCTCATTCAGACTTGGCCATCTCACTGTTAATGAGAGTGGTCCCTCGGTGGGGCAGGGCCATTCGTTACCAATTGCACTGTATCGCCAACTCTGCCCTGATCAGACACTGTTACGTTCCCCTTACACCAAAAGGCAGATGGTAATTAATAATCTGAGTGTATTCTGCCAGAGGTAGGGGAAAGGAAGAGCTTTGTGCTTTGTTGTAACCAGTAACAAATAGTTAATACAGAAACTACCCCAAAAAGGTAGGGAAGAGCCAAGATATAGCAAGAATCTGCACATCTAAACTCTTTACCCCTAAAACTTCAGCCTTGAAGCTGCCGCCCTCTGTTTGCTTGTGCCGTGCCCTGGCTCCATAGCTGCTGGAAAAAAAATACCCTAATTCTGTAATTGCTCAGGATCCTGCAAGCTCCTGGTGCTCTTTTTGGGATGAGTAGTGGGAGCTTGCCCTGGGAGCGTGCACAGCCCCTCTTGCACAGGGTCCCCTTAGCAGCTCCACTCAGTGCTTCCATCCCCAACATCAGCTGGGCAGTACCAAATATTGAGGAGAGCCTTTCTGTTAGGGATTTTATCTGAAGTGCCTTGATAATAGCACTTCACAGCCTTTGATCAAAGTGATTAAATAAAAGCCTAATTGCCAGAAAAGAGAATGAAGCAGGTGATAAACGGTGACTTTATTTCAACTAATTAATGGATAGAAAAGGTTGATCCTTCAATACAATTCACCCCTTTTACTTTGTGGCCATGTGGCAACCTTCAAGCTCTTGTTATAAACTTTATTGAGACCTGTCACTCCTGATCACCTGCTTGTTCTCCTTTTTATTTTTCACGAAGCCAGAGAAGGTGACACATCTGAATGAGCAGGGCATAGTGAGCCCCATAGCTGCCCGCAGCAGGGAGGAGCTGAGGCTTTTACAAAAACAGGAATAGATCCGACATGGTTGCTGCAAATAGTCCTAAGTTTCCTGTGTGACGTTTATGTAAACTTTATGTGTCTATTTTATGTGCTGCTTAAAAAGAAAATGGGATAATTACCATGACACATAATGTGTACTGCGTACGCTGCCTGTGAAATGCTGTATCCATTAAACCCACATCACCTGTGCATAATCAGAATTGCAATGCCTCTCTCTATCTTTATTTAAGCTAAACTTCAGTACTGGAGCAGTGTTTTAATAGCACATATTTTCCCCCCAACAAGCCAGTTGTCCTAGTTATGAGTGTTTCAAATGTTTCATCTGGTTGTGCCTTGAGAGGCAGAGCGAGTGCTGTTTCCCCTCCTGCTGCAGGAGCACCCGCTTCCAGTGTTGGCCTGTGGGCTGCTGTGTGAGTGCTGCCAAGCAGGGCCATGTGCCTCACCAGTGTGCACTCATGGTCCTGATGCTGTGCAATTCCCTGGGCATGTTCCCAGAGCTGCGGCACACAGGAGGATCAGCATGGGGCTCCCAGGTAGGGTGGCCAGGCTTCCCTGCCAGCAGAACCTTGTTTTCACTGTCCACCTGCCCTTAAGCACCAGCTATGGGGAGTCTTAAGCATTTACAGACTGTGCTGAGGGCACTGCTCAGTTGTTTCCTGTGGCTGTGGATGCTTAAGCCCCTCTTAAACAGGCCTACAAGGGAAATGGTGCCAGAAGCTCAGTCAACTCTGCTGGGTATGTGCCAAAGAATTGTTTTATATACAAACAAACAAAAACTCTGGAAGGGAAATAACATCAAGGTTTGCAAGGCAGCTGGAGGCGCCAGTTGAGGATCGTGGAATTTATATCTGCTCTAGTTCCAAAAGTTTCAGGGATAAATATTACTGAAATTCAGTCAGTAACCCTCGTAAAAGTGAGTGCTTCTGTCTGCTGGTACACTGACCCAGCAGCAGTCAAGCATCCCCAGCCTCACTGAGCTCTGGCAAAATGAATGTGGAAAGGGTCCAGAGTCCAGCCTGTCTTAAATCCAGTGGATAAAAACTGGAGAAGTCCTTGAATGCTAATCCTTAATGATGTAATTCTTGCTTCCTATTGTAAAACTCTCTATGTGTTAACGTTAGGAAGGCATTTGTGTGTGCAGAACGACCTGTGCTCATGGGGTTTGGCAGCACCATGGGGCATCATTGTTTCAGTCACCTGCCTGGTTTTCTCCTCTCAGGGAACTGTCCCATCCAGCTAAGGCAGCTAATGTGTAACAACAGGATTTCTTAAAAAAAAAAAAGGTCCAGCTTGCTTGCCTTACTTGATCTGTTTAAAATGAGTAACAATTCTGTGGTAGCAACAATTTTGTAAATGCAGCTTTCTGGGTGACTTTGGTTTTGTGCCTCTGGTAGGGTTTTTGTTTTGCACTTTACAGCTGCCTAACAGGAACCCCTAATGCTTTAATATCTAAATATTCCTTAAAACAAAGGATCCTTTAATCACAAGGAAGAACCATATTTATGGCTGCAAGTGGCATTTGAGAGCAGAGTGACAACTAAAATACTTGGCTTTGTTACAAAATCTAAACAACATTGAGGACATTAGGAGTTCAGTTTAAAATGGAGAAAGATACCGTGCCTTCTTATTCTGAAGTGCTGATGTTTCCCATATGTTCTTCAGTGAATATGAGTTTGAAATCAGCTTCACTTTGACACTGGAAGTTTGCCCAAGAACAGTTTAGCAGCGAATCAGCAATATCCTTGGCATTTTGCAGATTTTGATGAAGAACACAATTTAAAAAAAAAAAGAAAAAAAGAAAAACACCATTCCAAATGATCTGTCTTAGAGTTTAATAACAGCGTGTTGTGGGATAATGTCAAAGGAATGCAGGGGAAACCTGAGACCCAATTGCTGCAGTCAAGCTAAGTACACTGCTGAAAACACATAGTTCATCTTCAGCTGTGCCAGTGCCCAGCAGAGCCACTCAGGGTACAAAGCATTTGGGGTACAAAGACCTGAACTCTACCTTTTGCAAAAACCTGTCCTACTTGCTGCCTGAGCCTGGAAGTAGCTAAATGCCATGGGATCTCCATGTTATAATGATAAATTTTGCAAGGCTTGAGGTCCCTTTCTGTGCATGTGCACAGAGGCTGGCTCAAGGCTGAATAACCTAACCCCAAATTCATTCCTGATGAGGATCCAGCCTGGAAGTCTTTCTCTTCGTTAGCCCTGGGGAGGCAGTGATCTGGTAGCTCTTTGCTGAGCCCCCCTGGCATATACCCCCAAAAGAAGTGGGGCTTATGGCACTAGGAGACAAGCACAGAGAGCTTGGCTGCAAGGGAGCCAGCAGCCTGTTGTATGGTGGGAGGCATACACTGGGCCTCTGGGTTGTTTGGGATCACCACTCCAGGGCACTCCAGTCCCTCTGGGCTGTGAGTCTCTGGGCAGTGCAGTGCTGGCAGCTGGTGTCCAGACTTGCCATCTGAGGAGGATCTGGAGGATCTGTATTTGCCAGCCCTGCTTGGGCAGCTGCCAGGAAAGCTGCAGGCAGCCTTTGGAAAACACCACAGCATTGCCCAGTTTAGCTCCAAGTCCTGCTCTACTAATTTGTTGGGCTGGGAGTCCTGAGGGCATGGAGGGGAGAAGTTCTTGTTGCTAAGGCTCATCAATTAAAATAGCATTGGAATAAAAAGGGCTGCCTTTCCCCCTGGACAAGCTGAGGGAAAATCAGTACCAGGTAAGAAGTTCCTTGTTCTTCCAGAAGCTGGATACTTGATCATTGCCAACCACACACCCTTACTGGAAGGCAGCTACTGTATGTACAGGCCTCAGATAGGAAGAGATGCACTCCAGTTTCTCTTTCATGCCATTAGAGAAAGAAACCAAGTAATCTTGGTTTTCACAATAAATATGCAGTTTTCAATCCTCTCTTTTCTTGAAAACAATATATTCTCAATGTTTCTTCTTGCTATACAATCTTTTAATGATTTAAAAGGGCAACCCGCAGTGAACTTCAAGAGAGAGCACAGCCAGAGGTTACTGACAGTGCCAAATGTGGTAAACATGCTGCCTCTTATTGACAGGGTGCCTTGCTTTATAATGTTAATTTTTGCTAATGATACTGAAATACACATTGGCTATTATATAAAACCTTTGGAGCAACCAGCAGCCTTTTAAGATTACTTATATTAGTGGGGAATTTGTGGTCACTGAAGAATTCAAGTGCTCTGTGTTTGTGCCTCTCTTGGTCATTGATTTAAGTAATGTCAAGAACTTATTCTAATTCAGGGGTAAGGAAATTATGTGAAACCACATAGAGTTTCAGCGATTCAATGTATACCCACAATGTGGACAAGATTATTGCTGGGATAGAAAATAGTTGAAGATCCTTCTGCAGAAGTACACCCTTACCAAGGAACCGAAGAAGAGAAATACAAGCTTCCCTATAGGTTTCTTACAGACAATGTTCTCCTCATTCTCCTCCCTGCTTATTTGGAGCGGTGTTGCCAGGCAAAGATGAAAGTGGGAGAACCAAGCCCAGACTGGTCAGCTGCCAAGTACTGGGGCCTCTGACTCAGAGCCTCGGCAGCTATAGGAATAATTAAGTTCTCCCAGTGCTCACTTACATTCATGTAAATCTTTTTTGTTGAATCTTTAAAACCAAGTAGGATGGCTGTATGGGAAATAAATACAGTCAAGCCCTGAAAAAACACAGCTGTAGTCTTAGCTCAGCTAATCAGCTAGATTTCAGAAAGGTTTTAGTTTAGTTTAGTTTAGGGATAAGCCTTCTCCCACCTCTGATTGTTTTAAACATTAAGCATTGATATATATAACAGAAATATGTCAACATGATGGCCATCTCTTTTATTTGATCCTTAAGGCAGTGTTCATTAATTGCAGCTGTACAAATGATCCCATGCCGTAAAGAGTCTATCACAGAACACATCCTGGGTTTGCTCCAGGAGGCAGAAGCAGTTCATGCAGGCACTCACTCACTCTGGCCATGCTGCCACCTCCGCTGTGACAGCACTCTTGGCGCTGCGGTTACCCCGGAGGCATTTACTAACAAAATGCAGAGCATCCTCGGTGTTTTATTCATGTGTTTTGCATTCCTCCCATGTCCAGTTAGAGGTGTGAATCCCCATCCTCCCCTCAAACGCTCTTTCATCTGGGGTCAGCACTGGGTGGTTGTTGGCATACAAGCAAACTTGCCAAAACCAACACTGCCTGGGCTTGCGCAGGAACGGATGGCACTGTCAGCAGTGGGAAGATAGGCTTTGCACCAGGTAGGCAGGGTGTGCCACTGCCCGGGGCTCCAGAGGGGGAAGTGTCAGAGCCTGCAGGAGGGCTGGAGGCCAGTAGGCTGGTGAGGAGGTTTGGTGCCACAGCACACGGAAGTAACAACCACTATAAAAGAAGAAAAGCTGGGCCAACTCCTCTGGCTGGACTGCCCATAGTCCTGTGCGCTGCCACTGGGAGGTTCAAAATTTGATAATCTGTTCAGGTATGAGTTCCCAGGCTGACAAGGCAAGCAGTGCTCCAAAGAGACTGTACCTGCAGCTACTGGGGAGATAGAAGGTTTTGCACAGCTCTCCAGGAAGCGCTCGGGTGGGGTGGTGTTCCCATAGCAGTGTTTGCCTGCCTGCTCTCTCAGAAGAGGGAAAGGCACCCAAAGCACAAGTTATGTTCTGCCCCTTTTGGCAGCTCACAGCTGTCCACACTCACCACAAAGCAACATTGTCCTTGCCAAAGACACAACCCAGAGAAGCACTATCATGAAAAACTGGTCCCCAAAATTGATGAGATATGCCTGTGTTCGAAGAGGTGAGATACTTTTAAGATCTTGTTGGATCAGATCAGCAGTGCAGTAGCATTTTATGATTAGGTGCAAGTGGCAGACTAATTAAAGAGCTGTTTAGGTGCATGTTATGGTAATGTTAGTGACCTAAGTGGTGAGAATTGCAATGAAGTTTTGATTATTTCATAACTAGAGGGAAATTTCTGTTCTTAAATTTCTGTTACTAAAAATTACCCATAGTCTATAGAGTATATTTAAGTTGTACCAGACAAGTTTTGTGCTACCAGAACTGAACAAACTGGTGTTTGATTGCAGATTGTTTTGATGTGACCAAGTACTGCAGTTCCGTGCACTCATTTGCTGCATCGAGAAAATGCAACAAACCTCTCATGGATTAAATTCTTCAGATTTCATTTTTCTGTTTTATCCTTCCACAGATCCTTAGAATTTGCACAAGATACACACCAGAACAAGACACCATGACCTTTTCAGATGGCCTTACCCTAAACCGAACTCAGATGCACAATGCCGGATTTGGCCCGCTGACTGATCTCGTGTTCACCTTTGCCAATCAGCTCCTGCCTTTGGAAATGGATGATACAGAAACGGGTCTCCTTAGTGCCATCTGCTTAATCTGTGGAGGTATCGTACACCATAAACTCAGATGCATTTGAAAAGGACAGACATGATAAGATGATCTTCATATATGTTTTACACGTTTTGCTTTCCTTTACTTAAACATGTGTATATATTTGTAATATATTATATAAGCTACTTAATGCTAAAGGCTTGTTTTCTGCTGGTGATAGTTATTTGTTTTGTTATTGATACTTTAAAAAAATGAATTGAATCATTCTGTCAAGCAACCAGTCCTATTATTTGCCTGACAAAGGACACTGAGGTATCTCACAGAATGGTTGGGGTTGGAAGGGACTTCTGGAGTTCACCTGGTCCTGCTGCATTTTTTGCTAAGTGGTGTGTGGGTACCTGTATGAATGAGCTTTCTTAGAGCAAGATGCCCAATAACACAGCTTTTACTCATAAATATAATTGTATGCCTTTGCATTAGTTACACTTACATGGATGTTGTTGGTGATAACTTTCTTTAGAAAAATAATGTATTATACTTCCAAATTGGGGCTGATTACAACTCGAAAAAAAATCATGGTTTTAAAATACAAAAAGCAAAGTCTCAGATAAATTTCAAAATCCTCTGTAAGTTTGTGTTAGTTTAGCCACCTGATCTCTCTCCTCCTTTGCAAAATTTGGACTAGCAATAGAAGCACACCTTGTCTAGTTGCACCATTTTGTTGAAATACAAACTGGGTGCTACTAGTGAACGTTTAAAAAACAACACTTTGTTGGCAGCGGCCCTTTAGTACAAAATCATTTCAATTTTATGTGTCTCTAACTGTAACCCATCAAAAGCATTGATGGGCTCCAAGATGTCAGTGATATGTGACTGGTGCATCCTGGTTTATGGGGGGACGTTTGTTGTCACTCAAGCCAGCACTGCCATCTGCTGATACCAGATGGTAACTCACTTTATTGTAGCAGTGATAACAAAAATTAGCTGTAATCTCTATGTATACCTGGGTAGCTTATCAGTTTATCAAACACATATAGAATTAATTCCAAAATATTGTTTGCAGCAGGGTGTTTTCCCCTTGCAGAGGAAGGTACAAGAGCAAATTGGTAATTCTTGTTTCAGAAAGCCGTGGTTTATCCTTTTCCTACAGAATGCTCACTGCAGAGTGTAGGTTGTCAAGTGGAGTTCTAATCAAGAACATGGAGGAGCTTCTGTGATTTGCAGTTTGTTTAAAAAAATAAATACTTAAAATCAAATGATTGATATGACACTTTTCTACAGATCGCCAGGACCTTGAAGAACCAATGAAAGTGGATAAGCTTCAGGAACCCCTGCTTGAAGCACTGAAAATTTATATCCGAAAGAGACGACCCAACAAGCCTCATATGTTCCCAAAGATCTTAATGAAAATCACAGATCTTCGTAGCATCAGTGCAAAAGGTACAGTGCCTCCTAATAACTCAGCAGGAGTGACCTCCTTGCATTTCAAAGGAAGCTGTCCTAGAGACCTGGGTTGCTATTTTTTTTTACTACAACTGAGACAGGTCCTTGTGACATTTCTCTTCCTGTCTCTTTTATGTAACTCCTGCCTTTACGTTGGTTCTACTTGAAACATACATCCATGGTGCTATGTTCTTCAACTGACAGTGAAAATGATGTTGTAGGTGTCAGTAGGTTACCAAATCATTAGCATGAACTCTTTGTTAGTCATTTTAAGATAAAACCATGAATGAAACCTTTATTAATGTTTACAGGGGGGTTCGGATCAACATGCACTTCATATCGCTAGTGGCTTTCTAAAAAAAAGTTTGGTTACAGACTGCAGAAAACACTTGTGCAACCAAAATTCCCCTAAACTGTGGTTTGAGGTATTGAAGATTTAGAACTGATTTGATTCAGGATTTCGGAGATTCAACCCCCTAATCCAAAGTAACCACACCTAAATGTGGATCTAACGTTTTGTGTAGTCTTGTATGTGATTGATTGATCCTGTGAAACACACACAGTCTAAGTGCTGTCACATACATTCTCTAAAGCACAGGTGTGCGTTATTCACAATCTGAATACAGAGGGTAAAGCGTAACAATCCTTATTTTTATGGTGGCTGATGCAGTTCCACAACAGATTTGTTACCCCTGCTAGATAAGCAGGCACACAAGCTTGTATGTACAGGTACCTGCATAGCTATATGCTGGACTTACGCTTTTGAAAAGATTACTGATTTCATTTCATATGGTCTGGGGGAAAACTTCAGGGGAAAAAAACCCCCAGTAGTCAATTCATTCAACTAAATAGACTTCTTTTACATTGAAACATAAACTGTTCCACTTTAAACAATACATATCCGAGTTAAAAGATTAAGTTATAGGTATGTTTATAAAAACAAGTGAGCAATTTAATTGGATTGATTAGAACCAAAAGAAGTAACTGGGAAGGGAAACACCAGAGCTGGACGCAAAAGTATCCTGAAAAGGAACCACTTACCAGGTTATCTAAAGCTTGCAGTTTACCCTTAAGTAAAGCAAGCTCCATCCAACTGAATCTATAAAATAAACTTAGAGCAGTACTGAGCTACAAAAATATTTAGGGGAGCCCTTTCATTCTGCTGTTCTTGCGTGTGGGAAATCCATTTCCACTTTCCTGCTTCTTCACCAGAGCCTCAAGAACGCTACTCTTGTGTCTTTATATTCAATTCACAAGAAAGGCTTCTTTTCATTCTGACATAAGTATTTAACTTTAATTATATCATTAATGTTTTATAGTAGAACTAAATCATACCAAAGGATGGTGATGTCCTGGAGGGGTGGGTATGTCTTGAGTTTCATTTGAAAAGATGTACATTAGACGATAATGCCTTTGGATGGTACATGATCCCTGAAAGCAATTACCAAAGAAAGCGTGAATCTAAAAGACTGAGAATGTCTCCTTATCCTGGTGTTCCTGACACAACTGCCTTCTTCTGTGGCTTTAGAGGTATTGTAACTAAAGGATGAAGTGTTTGTGGGACTGAAGCAAGGCAGTTCTGAGTTCTTCTCATCTTCTGAGTTCTCTTATCCCCAAATTAAATTGGAAGTCTGCAACACCTGAAAAATTTCTCTGGCTCTACAGTGGAATAACGACACAAACACCTTACTGCACCTGACATAACAGCAGAAAGCAGATGTTTAACATAGCCAAAATCAGTTCATCAGCACTGCTCTGGTTGGTTGTCAGAGAAGCTCTCAGCATCATTCTGCATTAATTTCTTTCCCATTACAGAGCTTGTCTCTTTGTTCCTAACAGTTACTTAAGAGACTTTTAAATTAGCATTAATTTGGAAAGTTGATCGTTGCCCTTGTAAATGATTTTTTTGAGGCTCCTCATTTAAAGCATGAACGTAAGTGCTCCCTTGCAGTCTGGAGTGACCAGTGTGCTCTCCAGCGTGTACATTACAACAGCCATGGACAAGTAGAGTATTTTCAAAGGTTGTCTCTTCTGGAATGGTTCTCCAATAACCAGACTACTTTCTCTTTAATTATTTTTGGTTCTTCATGCCTTCTTGTTTGAAAAGTTCAGGTTCCTCCACCATTAGATTAAATTTCAAGATGATCAAGAGTCCTATGCAACACAAATGATGTGGTTTATGGCCATAAATTGCTTGATGTTCTCATAAGAAAATTCTTTTTCCCATCAGTAGCAAAATACGTAAAGAACATTCATGCCTCAGTGTGGAACCAAATCTTTGCTATACATCACTTTATTTGAAGTGTAATTTCAAAATGCTCCTGTCCTCTCCGCGCAGTAGCTGAATGGTGATTAACATTGCTTTTGCCTAGTGGTGTAGAGCAATCGCCACAGCTGAACCCTCCTGCCTTACAGATCAGGTTTTTCCCAGAACAGCATTTATTTTTCCTGAGAAGTTCTGTCCATCCAGCATTTAAGGATTCTGATGGTTGCATAACTTCTTCATCCCTACACAGTTCCCTCAGTGCTGCCTGCCCAGTGTCAGGCAGGCTCTCAGCTGTTTTTAAAATGGAGGCTGTGCCGTGAGGGAACAGAGCAGTGTCTGCCTGTTCACACAGGCTCCCATTTGCCTGTCCTTTTCAAGAACACATCATAGGAGCATCAGGCACTATTATGAGACTTTGTGTTGGTTTTCTTTCTCCCTAAACTAGTAGTTGTTGGCTCACAGGCTGCGTAGTCAGGATTGATGTAGTAATTTTGTATAATCCTGTGTGCACTCACCTGCAGAGCACCTCTGCATACAAGTGGCTGTTGTTACACGTGAGAAGGCCAAACACCAAACAGCTTCAGCTAAGACAGATGTGAGCAGTACTGGTGTTTCTGCATACTTTGGTGGCTAACTAGCACAAGGCAAGATGCCTGAGGAATACAGAAAATCAGCTTCCCTCCCAGAAAAGTATCCTTTTGCCTGAATTCGTTCTTTTATAAAGTAATGGTTTGTTAAATTCTGTATCTTATTTCACAGTTTTCTCTATGGGAAAGACATGTTCTGACTTAGATCACAATAGTTCTCTTGCTGGATTCACCTCACCTATTTAACACCAGCCAGAACTTCTGTCATTCTACACTCTTAGCCGACACAGTATAGATCAAAAACTAAACGTTATCCCACTTTATAAAGACATCTATATGATCACAGTGTAATTTAATTTTTCAGTATAATTTAATGCCATTTTGGTTCCTTCTATGAAAGTAAGCAACTCATCCAATTTACCTGTATTGAAGCATCAGTTGCTATGTAATAATTTTGAATTAATTTGTTAAGGTGCACTCATCTAACTCCTTTTTCTTGTACTGAACGAAGCAATTCACTTACATACTTTTGTATGCAAGAACTATAGAAGGAGAAACAAAAGCCATTAAAATTATATAACCTGAAATTACTACTGCAATGCTAACAAAAATGAAATTTTATGAATCATACTCATGGAAAGTGTTTTCTTTTTAAAGGTGCAGAACGTGTCATTACATTGAAAATGGAAATTCCTGGATCCATGCCACCTCTTATTCAGGAAATGTTGGAAAACTCTGAAGGACATGAACCACTGACACCAACCTCAAATGGAAATACTGCAGAACACAGTCCCAGTATCTCACCTAGTTCAGTGGATAACAGCAGTGTCAGTCAATCCCCTATGGTGGAATAAGACATTTTCCAGCTACTTCAGACATTCCTAATACCTTATGTACAGGGATGAAAAGCAAGAAAAACATTTTTACTGCTGCTTAGTTTCTGGACTTAATATATATCTATATATGTGTATATATATATAGATAAACTCAACAAGGACCAAGAAATTTTCATATGTATCGATATATATACTCCTTGCTGTTTAAACTCTTAAAATAGAAAATGCAAACTTTTGAAACTCTAAATCAGCCATTTCATGCAAAAAAATAGTTAAGCTTGTTTTCTCCTCTGAACATTCAATATTGCATGGTGACAAGACAGATCTCAAACTTAAAATTCTGGTTGCATTTCTGATGACTTTGTACATACAAATGTATGGCTGTACTCTCCATACTGGATGTTTGGTGCTTTCCTTTTGTCTGTCATACCTAAGATGATCAAGACACCAACATACGAAATGGACTACTGTACACATCCAGAGAAGGAAGTTTAAAGGACCGTCTGATTGAGTTTAAATATGAAAACTTGTCTTTGATGTCCTCAGTTTGCATCTCCTTCCTTGTAAAAAGTATACAAAACTTCACTGCCCCAGCAGAAGAGATACCGGTATCAGCATTAACTGCCAGATCAGTTATTCAGATGTCATTTGTTCCACTGTTAATGTCACTTTAAATTCTACAGAAGTGGTTTCTTAGCTGGCTGGTGATCTAGCTACACAATTAACAGCTCCATTTCTACAGCAGTGCTAGCCTCCAAGGCAGAAACACTTTTCAGTGTTACCATGTTTTTGTTTACTTGTTCACAAGCCATTAGGGGAACTTCATGGGATGATAACCAGCAGACTCATTTACAGCTTTTGGATCGCTGAGTCTAGGGTATTTCCTTAAGAATCAACTGCCGGGAATCAGCTGGGTTATCCAGCCTTCCAGGTGCTAGGGAAGTACAGCTAAGACTTCCAGAAACACAAGGAGAGAATCTGCCTTCTTGGCCTTGTTAAATCACCATGAAGCAGAGTGAAAACTGTGGTAGAATGGTTAACAGATTTAAAGTGTCAGTTTCTTAGGTTTCATTTAAAGCACTAGTGGAATTTTTTTTTTATATATTCTAGCAAGTCTGTGATGTACTTTCACTGGCTCTGTTTGTACATTGAGATTGTTTAACAATGCTTTCTATGTTCATATACTGTTTACCTTTTTCCATGGAGTCTTCTGGCAAAGAATAAAATATATTTATTTTAAAAACTGTGTAGAAGTAGTCCCTGTAGTCCACACACACACACACGATAGTTTTCCATTTTTTAATGTTTAAACTTCATTTCAAAAAGCAGGTTTGCTGTTTGCAACCATGACAATTAAAATGTGCTTTAGCACAGCTGTCTAGAACATCTCTACAAGCCAGTCAGACAAATACATGACATTTCAATGAGTAAAAAAGAGCATAAAACTGTAGGTGTAAGAACAAAATGTTAAAATGCCTACACACAATAATAAAAACCATCAATTACATTATCACATAAAATAAGTCAAATGTACAAAAGTTTGCGACAGAGGGGACAAAAGGACAACACAAGATATTTGTTGGAAAACATTTGTGTGCTCTTTGGGCACTTAATTAAACATATCAAAATCATCATCTTCATCAGACTCTGCAAAATATTTAACTTCTTTCCTAGCCCGGCCCGTCCGTGGCTTTGGGGCAGTTTCGGAGGCAAAGCCTGACTGAAAGATTTCCACATCAGAATCCTGGTCAAAAGCAGCCTTTTTGGATTTCTTAAGAAAAGAAAAGACAAATCAGTTGTGATGCTGTGTATGTTTTCCCTTTTAATTTTCAGAATTGAAGGAAACCTCTCTAATACCTCATTTCTGACCACACCTACACCCCCATTACCATATTAGCAATTTATAATAAGATGCTCCTTTTATGTAAAGCAATACATTAGGTTCTTTTTACAAGGAGAAGAGAGCACAGAGGAAACTTACCTTGCTTGGTGTGGACTTGGGTGTTTTCTTCCCAGGGTTGTATTCACCTTCATTTTCTGAACCAGATGCTTTCCTTTTCTTTGCCCCTCTACCTTTTCCTAGGTGAGAGATTACGAGTTAACTTTTTCTTTTTTTTTTCCCTAATAAACTTCAGACTTCCTCAAACTGAAAAGAACCCTAGTGAAGTTACTTTAGTATATCTACATGTTAAAGTTCAAATCCAACTGAAGCTTCTTCACAACAGCAGTAAAATACAGTATCTCTTCTGTTTTAAATCTTTTATACTTCTATCATAGCTACCCTGACAATTCAAGCTGTCGGTTCAAGACAGGGACAGACTTCATGACATCAGATAACCTCTAGACTGCTGAAGTATTACAAGTCCTTGATCACCTTCTGTACTCATTACACAGCATTAATTCATGTTTAGTATTTAGCACATTTCCTCTAACCTCAACCAGCAACACTGACACATCCTTTACAGACTCCTCCGATTACACCACTCAGTGTGCTGTGGTGTGGGGACTCTCAGAAATGGGATACCAAAGAACTGGTTTAAAAAGCCAGAAATTGCTACTTACGAGAATTTTACTGTCTTGGAAAAAAAAATGAGATCAAAGAAAATAACTAGTATCCAGTAGAACTGAAGAGGAATGGGGGGTGTGGAGCTATTAAGTGCATTTCCAACAGTGAAGATTAGATAAAACAGTTCACACATTGTTTCCCAAGAAGTCAATACACTGTATTTGTCAGAAAAAAGGCTCATGGCTGAGTAATCTACTTGTGATCAATTTACTAATAACTCAGTGTGGTTCTAATAATAATTGTGAACCTTGTGCTACAGGGAGCACAGATGTGACTCTTACCTTTGGGTGCTGCAGTCTTCTTTGGAATGCCAAATTCTGAATCTGAATCAGAGTTTACAGTTTCCACCTTCTTGGCCTTGGGAGCTCTTTTAGGTTTAGGGGGTGCATCTAGTTTTGCTGTTAGAAGTTAGAAATACTAAATACGTTAAATTCACATATTGGTTAGAAGCATTAAATTGTATTAGATACTGCAATTACAGCATAAATGGCAGACATTATAACAAGATGAGCAGTTTCTACACTCAGGGAAAACATACTTCAGCTTTTACACTAAAACTTTGTGGAATAAACAGGAAGTTTCCTGTGTCATGCTTTGAGATATATTGGTGCATTCAGTAAATTCCAGCGTTCTTCATTGAATACTTTTTCATCTTGTTGATCACAAAACAGGTTACTAGCAGCTAAAGCAGCAACAGAAGTTCTCCAGGTTGGATACTTTGAACATATCTGGATACATTACAGTGTTTACAGATACAGGTGTTTGTGACATTTTCACCTTCAGGGTGGTATAACTGCTGGACAGCTTTCTCCAGGATTACTGCAGGGGTTTGGTAGATAGTGCATCTGGCTCTGTGACATAGTTTTCTGTCAATCTCAGTGAAAAGAAACTTCAAAAAAAGCAGAAAGAATAGGAAGGGGGCATATCCATGCATTTCTTACAGAATTTCATTTAGTGGTACACATCTAGTCTTGCTGTCCTTAAAAGATGACCACTGGAATGTTCACATAGTGGGTGTTAAGGAATAGAATCATAGAATCATTTAGGTCAGAAAAGACCCTTAAGATCATCAGATAATGTGTTCTATAGGCTTACAGATGAGTAAGTCTCTTGCAGAAACCTCAGACTGACCTACACTCTTATCAGCCACAAATACCTCAAATAGACACATGTAAAAACTCTAGATATTAGGAATGTGGACATTTGTGAGACTCGAGCTTGCATTTATAGTATTGCTAGAGGAATGTGTTTGGAGAACAAGAGAGCATCTCCACAAGCTTTTTGGCTATGATGCCTTGATCTGCCCACTGGAGAGTCACTGCAAAATGTCTTTTCAGCTTTTTATGATAATACCTACTGGGCAGTCCACACATCAGGTCCTGCCAACACAAAAAATAAGATCACCTTTGGCATCATGGATGGGGAATAAAATGGTGTTGGTTATGGCAGTATTTCAGAAAAGATTTGTGGAAGGAAGCAACAATGCTCAGGAACCACAGTTGACAGCAGCTGGAAATAGGTCTCTCTAGGTATCTCAGCTGGGAAATAACACCTGTATTAGCATAAAGCAAAACTAAGTCAGTCGCAAAGACCTACCACTAAGCCTGAAAAAAGTACACAGCAACTAAAAGCAGGAGAAATACTTTCTAGAAGCATCACCAAAAGTAAGTAGCTAGTGATCAGTAAAGGAGGGGGAAGTCCTACCTGAAGATATATGATTTTAGGTCCCATTAGGCAAATGCTTCATACAGGAAAAAGCTTTACCAGCATAAGAAATGTAGACTAAGGGGCAGGGAAGAGAAAGATTCAGAAGTTTCATCAACTGGAAGATGATGAGCAGAAATTGTGACTGAGAAGATCTTAGTAGAAGGGATACATTTTAGATCTAGGTGACATTCAGCATCAGGAGCTGAGGTTGAGACACTCTCCTACAGGATTATGTGTGCTTTGGCCAAGTAAATGTAGTGCCTCACACAGTTCCTCGTGCTGTTCATGTGAAACCTGCATACCAAATGCAAGCCAAGGATGTTCTACTGACAAGTACTCCCCAGCACATATACCATTAGATGTAACTATCTTCAGCTGGCTCCGAGTCCTCAAGTTTGTTAACCAATGTTAGAAAAGGAGCAGACCTCACTGGTAAACAAGGAACTGGGAGAAGGAAATAACTGGGGAATGAAAGACACATGCCACACTGCCATAAACACTAGATTTTGTTCTTCCCTTGAAAGAGAGCCTATTATCACTGTTTAACTCCTGTGAAGTCTACTTGCAGAACACCAAGTTGAAAGGACAGCAAGCCTCTTAATTGTTATCTGGTGCCTAAAGGAATAGTCTCCAAGGCTTCCAGAACACTTATTTCCCTCTGTACTAAATATAGGGGGTTCTCATCTGCTATCTTAAATTATATACTTAATGCCTGCACAAGTGTGAAGGATCTCTGACAGCAACTAGACTGCAATCAGCTCAGCCAAGCTCTCCCCTAGATACCATGACATGAAACCGAAGTCTGCAGTACAATCAATGTACACAGGCCCTCAAGAAGCCCAAGTTTTTGGCAGGAAGTCCAGGTATGTCTGGTATATCAGTCCTTCAGCTGATGCAAAGAGTATGTCTCATTGCTAGAATCTCAACAGCTGGGCTGTTCAAGGGGAACAGCTGCTTATAATCATGAGTAAGGCTGTTTGTCAGATTTTCCTTAGGCTTACTATAAAGCACGAGAACCTCTAAATACCACACAGGCCTCTAAATAATCATGGAAAGCAAGCTCAGCAGTCTATTCATCCTCTCTAGTGAACACCAAAAGTCAAGAGATTTCATCCCAAAGTCCAAAAAGAAGCTGAATTCATACCTATTCTTTTATTTCTTCTCATTGAGAAGGGAATGTGGCTGTACAGATAGCAAGGTACAACAAATGTTTCAGCTTTCCATCCTTAGAAATCCAAGCTCTGAAGTCACAGAAAATCAAATAACTCTGGAACAATTGCTTCAGCCACACAATAGACTTTCTCAGTGTGAGAGTGAGTGGATGAAATATTACATTACCAGAAAATGGATTTTGAGGAGGCTGTTGCCAAGTCCATGACGATGGACTTAGACTCAAAGAGACTACTAAAAGGATACCAGATGACCAATGAACTAAGCCTGCTAGTTATCACTGCACTGTTGACTGTGATGATGAAACTCTGGTCATATCTAATCTGGGCTGAAGAGATGAAAACTGGTGAAAGCAACCTGTGTTACTGTCATGCGCTGAGAGGGAGACTATCCCAAAGGCTACTCGGAAAGCAAAAATTTAACTTTTGCTTGAAAGAGAGCCTGTTTATATGTATTTTGTGAGTGTAAAGGTTAATGACCAACTCAGAAACAGATCACAGCTGTATTTTAGGGTTTCAAGTTAGGCTAATGACAACTCATCACATCAAGGCCTTCAAAAAACAGAGAGGGAGAAGGAGATTGAATGGTCAATTGTATCCATGACTAGCTTCAGCATGCACAGTTCTCTCTTGTATTTACTGCAGTACAGAACTTTGATATAAAAGACTACTCTATTAGAGATGAGCTATTTCTGTAAACAATTTTTATTCACCATAGTATAGAACTTTACCAACTGAAAGTGCTTGAGAAGCATTCAGGCATTCACTGATTCAAAGTGTCTATGAATTAAATTAGACACAATGCATCAAGAGAAATTAGAAATAGGGAAAGGAAGCAACTGGGGAGAGGATGAAAAGATGCTGCAGTTCACTGGTACATAATATATAACACAAGATATTTTTTCCTCATTTTTAAGAGAGTAAGCTAACTATTCTAAATGGCTGCTTTCTTGCAAATGTCCTTGAGGTACCTTTTTTGGAAAAAATTAATACATTAAGTTCAGATGCAAGTCAGTCAAAAGAAGTTTTAAAAAACAAGGGCCACAGTATCACAGAGAGAAAAACGCTTTTGAAGGACAGAAGATTGAGCAGCAAGAAAAAAAGAAAATAATCTGAGAGACGGAGGAAAAAAGGCAAAGATCTGAAAGCAACAAAATCGCTGGTCAATCAAGTGGTAAGAACTATATTTTATAACCTATTTAAATAACTATTAGGTAAGCAAAACCCTTATTTTTGCCATTAATTATGGTAGTATCTACCATAACCTTTAACACATTTAAAACAAGTGTAAGTCTTCCTCTTGAAAGTAGAGCTAAAAACTCATAAACTAGTATTACTCAAGGTAGGCAGTGCAAAAAAAAACTTATTCCTACAAACACTCAAGCACAACCACAGAAACAAATCCAAATAATAAACACTCTCTTCTTGGAATTGTCCTTAATTCCGCAATGTAAGATTGTGCAAGATGCCAGTTCTAAAAGTAATAATTCAAAGAATTTATACCTCTGAAGTTTGAGGAGAGCCTTTCATCCTCTGTTTCAATAAGTAAAACAACTGTGCCAAGTGGAACTTAATGTGACAGCCTACTGTGCTGGTTTTCAGCTGGGATAGAGTTCATTTCCTTCATAGTAAGAAGTATGGGACTGTGTTTTGGATTTGTGCTGGAAACAGTGTTGACAACGCAGGGATGTTTTCGTTACTGCTGAGCAGGGCTTACACAGAGTCAAGGCCTTTTCTGTTTCTCATACCATCATACCAGAGAGGGGCTGGGGCTGCACAACAAGCCGGGATGGGACACAGCTGGGACAGCTGACCTCAGTTAACCCAAGGGATATTCCATACCATATGGAATCATGCTCAGCACAGAAAGCTGGGGAAGGGGCCGGGGGAACAGACATTAGGAGTGATGGTGTTATGTCTTCCCAAGTAACAGTAACACGTGATAGAGCCCTGCTCTCCTGGAAATGGCTGAATACCTGCCTGTCCACGGGAAGTGGTGAATAAATTCCTTGTTTTGCTTTGCTTGCATGTGCAGCTTTAGCTTTACCTATTAAACTGTCTTTGTCTCAATCCATGAGTTTTCCCTTTCTCTTTTATTCTCTCTCCCCCATCCCACCCGAAAGGAGGGAGTGAGGAAATGTGTGGTGCTTCGTTGCTGGTTGGGGTTAAATCATGACACCTGCTTCGGACATAAATATTTCTTGGGGATTCCTCCTGTTCACTTGCTCTCCTTCCTTTCAAAATAAATAAGTTAGACCCATTATAGAAGGCTATCCTCAATCCCAAGGTCACCTTATTTCACATATTCACTGAGGCTAAAAATCTCCCATTAGTTAAACTAACCGAAAGCTGAACACCAGCTCCATACGTGGAATGTATTAAGTTTTGACACTACAGTAGCCAGCTGAATTTCACTGAATTCAAAATAAATGAATGCAATTCCCACTTTGAAGACTGAAGAGACAATGGCAAAGGTGGTGAAGATGACTTTACATAAATGGACTGGCTGATAGGCCAATTCTATACGTACCCTTTTTAGCAGCTACTGTTTTACTCGGAATTTTCTCTGTTTGTTTTGGGGCAAAAGATGATGAGAAAACAGGAGCAGAATCCTCATCATCACTGTCCAATTTTGTTGTATCTACAATCACAGAGTATGGTTAGAAAAAGATTCATTCACTGCATATCATCAATGTTAATTACTGTAAAAATTATTCTCAAAAAAGTGTTTCTGATACTACAACTAGGCCATGGATGTCCTGTGACTTTCTTATGATACAAGCTTTGTTCCTCTAAGGATCAGAACCTCCTTCCCTTTTCCCCTTTATGAATGTGGACATCCTTCTTCTATGACTACTGTGTGAAGTTTGTGTATATCAACCCCTAATATATTCCATCAATAACTGCTATTAAGATTAAATAGAACTGTGAAGAAAAGCTCACCATCATCTGTCTTCTGAGAGTAAGATGGAAAAGAGAAGATGTTCCCAAAATCTTGATTTTTCTTGGCTTGAGACGTTTTTCTACTTGCAAACAGAAAAAGAGAATTCTATGAGTTGCATTAACTACATATTGAAGCACGTAGACATCATAATATCCATATAAGATTAAATTCATGTTTTAGCATTTCTAGCATTTTTGTATATGCTTGCACGTTAACAGATAATATTACAAACAGTGTATCATAATTTGATGAGTCATGTTTACCTTTGCATAAGACAATTGCAAGGCTGAGATAACACACACTTTAATTCCTCCACAGAAATGTATATGTTTCATTTTACATGGTACATGTAGAGTAATGACAGGCTGATGTTTCTCAGTTTTGTTCAGCCACTTCTGCATTGAAAAATTTATTAGTAAAGAAATCCTGCTGAGTTACAGTACTTACTCTGGAGATGGCTTTGATTTGGCTGGAGAGAAGTCATACTCATCTTTTTCTAAACTGTCTGAAGGAACAAATTCATCCTCTCTGTCATTTATAACTGGAGAGGCTTTTACTTTGAGCTCATCCAAATCATTATTATTGTTAGCATCATCATCATCATCGGCATCATCTTCTTCTTCTGAGAAGTCAAAAGTATACTTGGGCCTCTCAGCTAAAAAAAAAATCACACATATACACATTTCAAGATAGTTGTTTATGTTACATAATACACATACATAAATAAATCGAGTGGAAGTCAGTAAACAATCCCTGTCTCAGACTACACAAGATGAAAGACTGGCAGAAAATAAACATGTTTCAGCCTGGAATAAAGGGACATAATTTAAAGTGTTACCAAACATCTAATACCACCTGTGGCTTGCTCAGACACCTTCAGCTAATGGCATTATGCAGACATCACTGCATAGGTACTTTTAAGGAATGAGAACCCTTCACTTAAAATTGAAGTTTTCTTGAATCTTCTTCCAAACCAAGTGCTTGAAAAATTGATCAACAATTTTCCAGAAAAGTCTGTGTGGCTTTTTTTAAAACTATACAATACTTACATATTTTCCAAACTTTTAGTCTTACTTTTCATGGACTTTTCAGAATTTTTTTGATAAATTTTTAGTAGCTTTTTGGGCCTTATTTGACAGTATAATTGCATTAGAGTAATTTTTTTGTTTGTAATGATATTATCTTGTATGTTGTATTTATGTATGTTTCTTGTATAATTCACTAGAGTTTTGTAAGTAATTTCTATTTTAGTGTTTAGAATAAGGGAAAAGATTTCTGGACCAAGTTACAGAATATCTCTTATTAACTTTTAAGTTCCTAGTTCTGACATTGAGAGTTTTTTTCACTAATCAGCCAGTGAAGAAAATGTAATGCAAGCTACCTGTATGAAATAAGGTCCTAAAGAAAGGCTACAGTCAAACAAAAATGTAGTTTTGCAGTTGAAACTTTCAGTCACAACACACAGTTCATAAAAGCTTGGGTACCTGCAGCTCTCCTAAGCAGAGAGTCTCTTGGAATAATCACAGGCTCATTCTCTTCTAAATCACTTTCAGACTTGGATTCATCATCTGACCACGGGTTTCGTTTCTTCACTTTTTTTGCACCGGATTTTGTAGATGATGGTGTTCTTCTTACCCTAGTGCCTGCCACAAGTGAAAGCATTTACTACAGTCAGGTTAAAAAGTATTTTCGTCTTTTCTAATTGTTTATGATGCACAAATTTAGCATAAATTTTAATCTTAAAAAGTTCTCTTTTAAGTGATCTGAATTTTCTTTTCCTCCCCGCAGAAAGATTTAACATGATGAAATTATTTCACACAGAACCTGACCTCCTGCTGCCAAACAAATCTGTTTCATGACTGAAAAACATAAAGTCTCTAATTTGAAGTTTTAGCTCTTTTGCAGTCAAACTTTCATTTTTAACATTTGCAGCAGTTTTCCATTAAAAGAACATGCAGTTTTCCATTATTCAGGGAACATGATCAGAAACA
The DNA here is from genome assembly GCF_001604755.1 of Lepidothrix coronata. Taxonomy (NCBI): domain Eukaryota; kingdom Metazoa; phylum Chordata; class Aves; order Passeriformes; family Pipridae; genus Lepidothrix; species Lepidothrix coronata. The sequence continues at coordinate 458,420 of NW_016690244.1, forward strand.
GTTATTGGAAAAATACAATAAGCATGGGAAGCAGGGGTACCCTATTGTGGGGTGTAACAATGTGGTCAGTCAATTGCAGGGCAAGCTCAGGTCAAGCTGGTCTAATTTGCTCTGGGCTCATCACTGGCCAAGGTAGATTTGAGCTGCACATACACAAGTCTGTCATAACTGTACTCAGTTAATCTATTCAGGTGGGATAATCCCCTAAATAATCAAAACCAGATCTTATCTCAGAATAATTATTTGCGTAACCACATTTTATTCCTTCTTAAAAAAAAAAAAACCCTCATACTTCAACCTTCTCTTCTGACTTAAGCTTTCTTTTTTGTTGCTGCCTCCCCATTACTATATATTTCTCAAACAGCAATAATAAATTTCTGCTAACAGAGGAAAAAGGTAAGTGAACACAGACATTGGTCAGTCTGCCAAGCCATAGCACCCATAACTTTTTAAAAGTCAGAATGACTGAATATGTCAATAGGAAAAAACATTAATCAAGTTTTACAATCTATACCATTACTCAGACTGAAGGACTGAAGGTCAGTGCCATATCCTTCAATATCAGAGAGCACACAAACTAGAAATTTCACTTTGCACTGAATTAGCCTCAGTATGTAAAAATAAACTATTTTTCTATTCACAAATTCAAAGATTTAGACACCCCAAACATTCAAATGTAGAAAATGAAAGATCCACCACCCCCGGGAAGGCAGCTTACAAAAAGAAATTTTGGCAGAGAAGTTTCAAATATTTCTACACATCTTTTTAGGGAAGAAAATCAGATGAAATTGTGATTATTTTGCTGTATTTCCCCTCTTACTACGTGTTAAAAATTTATTTCATGCCCAGTTAGTGTACACAACTAAGGTAACTATGGCTGTGTAAGGATCTTACCAGGCTCCTTCTTCTCTTTCTTAGGTTTAGGGGTTTTAGCTGCTGCAGCTGATGCATTCAGTGAGTCATCCCCACCACCCTCAGCTGGCACGCCACCAAATTCTTCGTCAAATTCCATTTTTATTGCTAAAGAATCGCTTTCACCCTAAAATGGGCAACATAAAATAAATTACACCTTGAAATGGAATGGTTTTGTGGATGATAATAAATGAAAGTAGACTAGTATATTGACATTTGTTGAATAGTCTTGCAAAGAAGATATTTCAATAAAAGCACCTGAACAATAAGCAGTCACAAGAGGCTTGCAAATGTAAAAGGAAATCCAGTACAAACTTCCTCATGTATTATGTCAGCAAAACAATATAAATACAGCATTAATGATGTCTAGTGATTTGGTTTTATGCTACCAGACTAGAAAAATATAGCAGTTCAGTAATAAATAATCTAACTATAGCAATTGTTTTGGTTTACCTTCTTCTTTTTCAGCAACTTCCTGCTGGCATCAGCTTTCATGGCAGATGTAATCTGTGGAACTATTCTTCTGCCAAATGGTGACGGCATGGTTTCTTCCAACTGAAGTTTCTTCATCTTGGGTTTACCAACTTTCCCTTTTATTGGTTTGCCAACCATGCCAGCCAAAACATCTTCTCTCTCCTGTGCTTCTACTTTCTAACAAACAAGGGGAGGCAGGACGGAGGGGAACACATTATTTTTTAATGAGAACAAAGCAGAACGCGGTGATTATTTAAGATTCAACTCCTTTTTACATGGAGCATAAGGTTTCCCTTAATTCTTTCCTGAACTGAAACACACTTGCCAGTAATGGAAAACCAACCACTAAATCTTGGTAAATTCTTCCTTATCCTGTACAGTTAAAAACTACACTTGTATTCACGATTAAAGAAATACGAACCTTTGGACACTGTTAGACTGAAAACCTATTTCTCATATATGTGTGTGGGTACAATGTAACTTTCCAGTATTTCAGCATTTAACTTAAACACCTAGTTCTCTAGAGTCATTTTTAAGGCACATTTTCCAATCCTTTAATCAGCTTTCTTCACAGTATGCACATATAGCCGAAATACAGACATTCGAGCAGAACATTTCCAATTGCAGCTCTACCAGTAACACACAAAGAAATAAAACAAATGTCTTACTTGTATTACCCTGTGTCACTTCAAAAGATTGCATCAGCCCTTTTCAGGCAACATAGGAAGCTGAGGCTCAGCAAGTTATTCACCAATAGGACCTTATCTTTTTCCAGAGCTACTGATGAGGCAAAGTAAGGGCCTCTCATATAGTATTTACTGTTTGCACACTCCATTCCTAAATGTACAGCTTTGCATTTGATAATACTTACTGCCTAACAAACAATTAGATCACGTAACTATGTAATTATGTAACTACTGTAATTATTCACATTACCAGTTCCTAATCCCAAGTTTTTGTGTCATTTGAAAACTAACTTTTCTCCTGGTTACTTTTCTTCTCTCATCACTGAGTTGGAAAAAACATTAAACTGTATAGATGCAAGAGACAATCCCTGAGGAACACAACTAGGAACATAAATAACCAATACTGATTTCCTAGTTACCATTATATTTGGAGATGTATCTGGTTTTAATTCAAAATGTGGTATTTTTAAATCATTTTGTTTAAATTTTAATAATTTCTGTTAATTAATGCTTCTAGTTAAATTAATTTAAATTTAACATTTTAGAAATATATATAAAGTAAAACATACTTCAAGCTCTTCAACAAAGGCCGCTAAGTCTTCTTTCCAAAGATCTGAAGGAGATTTCCTTTTAAGGTCATTTAGTTCTCTCTCCTAAAACACAAAAGTAGTATGTAGAATGTAAGTCACAACTGAAGTAAATGCCATCAAAACTGAACATTCCCATTAGGCACATCAGTAATTACTGCATCATTTCAAATAAGTCTTCCACGGTGTACCAACCTTGGAATCTCTGTGCTTAATTAACTCTTCCACTTTCTCTTTCGTGAGTGACCACAGAGACATGTTTAAGATGTAGTTAAAGTCAGGGCCAGAAGTTGCACCAGAAGCAGAGGAAGCATCATCATTGGCATTCTGTGAGTCCTCCTCTTCTGCAGCCTGGAGTGAAATATTCACAATTACAAGTATTAATAATCTTAGCTCTATGCATGAACTGTAACACTGCCCCAAAGCACTGTCATAAAGCAGTTAGGTATGTCCTCACAGACTGAGTAACATTAACATTTTCTGGACCTTTCCAAAAGGCCATGTCCCTGTGACCTTCTATAGTTGGATTATTTAATCATTTGATTTAAGAAAACAAATTTGAACCTGATGCTTTGTATGCTATTGGCTACAGATATTGGTGCCGTCCCAGTTGTCTCACAAGGCTGACACCTTTGCCCTTCAGATATTCATGCATATCTATTCCTTCAGAAATGAGCACAATCCTTTGGGTAAAAATGGGTATCAATACCCTGAATGTACAAACTGAGATTTGGAAGTAAATCAAAATTTCTCATAATAATACTTTTGTTGTAAAATACAACACACTGCATAGAGTTAAAATACAGTATTAAAAAATCAAATCAAATCAAACGTGAAATAAAAACAAATAGCTAAAGCAGTGGCAAAGTCACAGAAAAGGGGTGGCTGACAGAGATTTGAATCTGGTTTTCAAAGTGGTTCCATCTTCCCCATAGTAATGCATGAAATTAAACGTGTCACATATCTCTTTTGGAACAATAAAAACTTCTTGGGTTTTAAAAAACCAGAAATAAATATAGGTCAAGATCAAATTTACTAAAATAAGTTTAAAAGTCATAGCTTTATAATACTCATGTTTCATTAGTTATATGGACATAATAACATTTAGCAATTAGTTTTATATATGGGGTAACTGATGCAACACTTTCTGGATCAGCCAGTCAAAAATCAAGTTGCCAGTTTTGATTTGGGTACGTTAAGAAATTTGATCCTCTGCATTCCCATTTTTCAGACTTGTATTATCTAGTTTTCTTCTAAGAATTACCCACATACAATACCAACATTACATGACTGTATTTTTGTATAAGTTTAATTCTTTTTAAAAAGAAACCAATAAGGAGTAATGAATAATGCTTTTAAAGTGCTATGTGCATTATAAATTAAGTTAGACTACTGCAAAACAAACATCTGAATCAAGTAATATAATTTATAATACTAACAGCATCAAATATATGCAGAGATTTCAGATTATTACCTTTTCCTGTGCTTCTTTCCAGGCTTTTACTGGATCAGATTCATAACCTCTCTGGACCAACATCTGAATCAAATCTCTTTTTGATCTGTTCTCTACAAGACGCACACACACAACCAGGAGGGGGAGGAGGAAGAAGGAGAAAAAGAAAATCAGTGTAATGAAAATCAATGTCTTGAATATAAGTACTTTCTACTATACTTATATTTCCAGATTTTCCCCCACTGTTAACTATTCTAACTTCTGTTTACTCACCGATGGTAATTTTCCCTTGTATCTTCTCCAGAATGAAACGAGCCTGATTGTTAAGCTTGGTAGATTCCGCACCCAACATTCCCACAAGCCATTCCTTGCGTAAACTATAATAATGTAATCGCAAATCAAAAAACTCCTTCAAGATGTCTTGCACAGTTTCATACTTCTTCAAACATCCCATGTGATCAAACAGCACCTATAAAATACATAATATACTTCTTGAGAGAGAGTGCATAACTCAGACTTTGTTAACCTTTGTGTACGAGTTGATTTCTACTGCATATAAAGGCACCACACAAAAACTGATACTTTGAAGACTGTGAACTCAAACACTACTGTGGAACTACACAGCACATAGCTAGAGAGATTTAATTTTTATTCATAAGCCATCTTAAGATGAGATTTATGGTAACACAGTGAAACAAAAAGACAGCTATGTAGAGAAATATGCCTAAACTGACTGAATGACTAATTTTATCTAAATATTAAAGCACAAGTCCAGTAGCAACTAATGACTCACAACTATTTAACGTAATAGTTGAAAAGCTTAATAATCCTTAATAATCTTTCAGTTCAGTTGTGAAATCTGTTACTTTTCAGCTGTGAAAACTACCATCCTTCAAGCTCAAGCACAAAGTAAGAAATCATTTTTACTTGATAGGTGGAATCAATCCTGCCTGACTTCTGACATCTCCAGTTTAGACATTTATAGGTGAACTAGTCACCCTCAGTGCCCTCCACAGTTAACTGAAAGAAATAAACCCCTCTAGAGGGCAATTCATCCATCCAAAAATAGCTATTTGGGAGTTGGGGGACAATGACTAGCTCGCATAACTTTTTAAGATGCTTACACTAGGGCAGATTAATTCCTACACACGCACAGAAAACAGCCCTTACTTATTTATGTCGGTAGGAAGAAAACACAGGATTAAGCTGCAAAACATTTTGTAATCTGTGAAACCTAAAACTGACAACAGATTCTCACAGCAGTTCATACAGTTGTTTAAATGGGTGAGAAATACCATCACCTTGATTTGGTAGGTTTGCTTTTCAAGTACAATATACAAAATGGGTTGAGCAAGGCCTGTGTCCTCTTCCAATTTTATGGTCTTTAATTTATTTTTTAGCTATTTTCACATAGCTTTTGATGTATACAACAATAGCAACAGTAATGATATTTGTGCTTTGTGATAATATCTGAAAGCAGCATCTGCCATAAAAAAAAACAACTCTTTTTTCAGTGTCTATAAAGACAGGTTGTTTGGAAATCTTCAGGCAGAAATTATCTTATAATGCAAATCCCTCTCCTAATAGACAGGCATATATATATTTATTCACATTCTTAGTATGGTTAGTAATTTACAACACTATTATGTCTTTAGCAGCTTAAGTACAGTGTTTGCTATACCTGATAAACTAAAATTGGATTCATGTTGGTGGAAACACTGGATTATTTAACTCCTATTATAAGAGTAACAGCCCTGCATAAAGTGCCATTTTGAAAATGTAAGTTGACTCAAGTTTAAAACTCAAATCTCATTATAACATGGCAGAAAGTTATTTGTGTGATCTACTTTACATTAACCACTTTTGGTTAGCTGCATAGGAAATTTGCAGTTACAGGAAAGTAACCACCCCAGGCCTGTCTTATTTGAAAGACTCATCAGGACTCATCATATGTTTGTCACCACTACAATTTTCTACCACTCAAACAATTTCAAACAAACAGTGCACTGTTCAATACCAAGGACTAAAGTATACTACAAAACATTTACAACAAACAACAGTAGGGATTTCTGATAGCCAAACGTGAAAAAGTTACCATAGAATTACAAGTAAGACTTGTTTGAAGCTTAAAGACTTTGTGCAATCCAGCAGCTTCTGCCTGTGCAAGTTTTTCTTCTGTCATCTTCACAACAAACTTCACAGTTGTATCAGTGTGGTATTCCTTATAGTCAGAAATTAATGCTGGAGTTTTTTCAGTCCCATTCAACATAGGTTCTAGAACCTGTTCTTTGTACACCTACGAAAAATAGAGCCGCAAAAACAATAAACATTTAAAATGCCTTAAAGCTGCAAACCAGCTGAACAACATAAATTTTCAAAGCTTTGTACATTATATCTGATATCAGTTATAATATAAAGAACCAGTACAGCCTGCAAAATGCAGGCCCAGTCTAGCACAAACATAAGAGGCAACTACAAGGACAGAAAAGGCTCCTCTAAAGTGGTTTAACTATGAATTCAGCTGAAGAAGTATGTATTCTTTATAGTACGGACAGTAGATGGCACGAGTAGAAAAAACCCTCTTCTACAAAAACACACGAAAGAATGAAGCCATGTTCCCTTCCATGTCTGTATAGTCATTATTAGAAATTGCGTTAAAAGTTCATGCACCTGCAGGATTAAATAATTTAATGAGGGACTCTTCATGGCTATTTCATTTTATTTAAATGTATTTCACTTTTACCTACCTGGGTCCATGTCCTTACAGGAAGCTCTGTAATTTCTACTGTGTTCCTGTCCACCACAAATATTTCACCACTGACCACGTACTGATTTTGACCAAGTTCCTGAATGGTTCCTTTGAAGTTTTTGTAGTTTGGGAGCTGAAATTGGAAAAAAACAGGAAAAGTCGTAATAATCTTTATAGTAAAATGTTGGAAAAATATCTGTTTCCCATACTCCATACAGTTATCACTTTATATTGCACTATCCATCAACTAGCCTCTCATGCCTGTGAAAATCTGAAATCATATGAAAAATACTACAGAAAAAATAGAATGTGCACATGTGAGTGACAGGACCAAGTATCCTAATGTCCACAGAGTAGAAAAATGATTAAGAAGATACAGTTGAACCCAGTGAGGTGGTGAGGTTTTGGTTTTTTTGTTTGTTTTTCTCTCTTTTAAAGAAACCTCCAAACACAAGGCATGACAGAAAGCAAATTAACACCCCAGTCTCACAACAACTTTACAGAAGCGGTGCTACCTCCCCTAATAACTTTCAGTTTTGTGCTGTTTGGCAAAGATAGTGGAACCCATCCAGTTTAAAACTTAACTACAAGGGTGGGGAACTTTTTTTAACTGAATTGTTTCCCTTATCCAGCTTACCATGTGGACACAAACACATACCATCATACAGAAAGGAGCTAGACGGAGGCAGAACTGCCTCTTTCAACCACAGTGAAGCTTCAATTGACTGTGAGACTACACAGAAGGCCTAGGAGTCCTAAAGGAAGGGCAATGGATTGCATTAATTTAAAAAAAAAAAAATCTACTCATTGTTCCCAAGAATTTGCAAAAGGAAATTCACTATGTCATGAAAATTGATACTGCAAACTTAGTGAACTGTGATCTAAGTAGAGAAGACACTTCTGCTTCTCTGACTTGGTAAACACAGCAAAGTAGCAATATTCATCAGTTGTAAAAGAAAGGTTGCATCAACCGTATTTCATCTGTTGGTTACAGATATTTGGGTTCACAGGTATCTTCCTGTTCGCATTTTTTCATGTGTACACCACTTCTGGGACTTCTTATAAAATTTTAAATAAAGAAACAGAAGCTAGATGCAGTTCAGAAGCTTGCTTGCAACAATAATATCTTGAACAGCAGCAATATCTTCTCCTCTGCTCACAGATATATAAAAGAGAGAACAATTCCGAAAAGACAGAGAAAATATTACGTTTGGCTGAAGATAAGTAGCAATACTTCCAAAAAGAAAGAGTGCTACAACTTTTTACTCTACTGTTATGCCGTAACTTTCAACTAAAAAGGCTTACAGTCAGCAGACTGAAGAAAAAGTCCTCTAAAATAACTGGAAAAAATACAAATTGCAATGGTTTTGCTTCAAGGTGAACTTCCCCACCTCGCCCCAACAGTCAAGTAAAGCTTCTACACAAGAGTACTGGGACAAACCAGCTCAGATATTCCAGTAATCATAAAGTTCTAGAATGACAGGAATTAATTTTGTAGGTACAAACACATAAAATACGAATATATACTGTTATTTTTACCATTGGGTGGGGATCTAAGCCATCCAGCATTCGTCTGACATTGTTTACAATCTCTCTGGTATCGTAGTTTGGAAGTTTGCACGCCCATCCAGTACCAATTCCTTCAGCTCCATTTACTAAAACCATAGGAATGATGGGAATATACCATTCAGGCTCCACACGTTGGTTGTCATCATAAAGGAATTTAAGCAAGTTATCATCCACTGATGGAAAAAGTAGCCTTGCTAAAGGGCTTTGAAAAAGAAAAAGAAGAAAACCATTTAAACTCAAGTCCAGCAAGTCCAGCAAGTAAAGTACATGTTGCTTTAACAGTCCTTGGGCCTAGGTACGATCTTTCTGTAGATTTTTATGTCTTCTCTTCTCTTTGCCATTCTGATGCTGAAAATCCAGTGTGTACGTACCTCCTGAGAAAAGGAATTTCTTTCAAATGGAAGAGTGTGTTCGTAACAGATGAAGTTTGTTTATTTCACAGTAACACAGTACCTGATACACTAGCAACTGATGACATTTAAAATCCACAAAATATCATTCTTTGAAGCATTCAGAACACACGGCTCAGTGTGACACTGAGGCACCCAGCAATAAAGCAACACAGTATGCAAAGAGTTGCAAAACTGCCCTGCTTAAGTGTAGATCTAGCAGTTTCTGAAAATGCTACAGAGCTTTTGCTGGTGACTCTTTTGCTCATCTAGAACACTGTCGTAGGTGAATACGATTTCCAGCACCTCATGCAAAAAGGGAAATGTACAAAACTAGGTTGCTACAGAAGGAACATGGATAAGAAATGGAATAAAACTTGATACTTACATATAAAGCTTACAATTAGAGGAAAAGAAGAAACTACAAGGAATTAGGCAAAATATCTCACTGAAATTAGGAAAGAAAATCAGCAACATAATTTATAAAATACTGTAATTTACGTTAAGGAACACATTCTAACATTCTGCACACCAAACTGAATTTCAAGTTACTAGGTGTGAAAAATTAGCATTATAAAATAAGGTCTTCATTATTAATTATGTGCAATTTAGTTTGATATGAAGAAACTCATCCAAAAGTAAAAGAATCAATCTGAACTTTGAAGTCTAGGCTGAATGGCAGGACTTCTCACCAGGTAGCAACACCTTTCTATTATGAAACTGAATAGAGTTCACTCTGAACAGGGGGACTGAAAGCTACTTCTGCAAGAAGTCACGATTTAAGATTGGTACCTAATTTGAGTGATCTACACCTTCAATCTTCAGCCTTGCACTTTTATGCATGGAAAAATCACATAAAAAAATCAGTGTGCAAAACCACACTTAAGAGATCCCAAAGTAGAATTCAAGCTTCTATCAAAATATTCCAATCCTTCCCTGTTCCTCTTCCACAAAAAAAAAAAAAAAAAAGTGTTGTGAAAGGATTCGTTTCATGACAAGGCTTTTCAAAAGCATGCATTTTACATGCTTTACATTTGTAGTTACCTTAACATGGTGAAAATATAGCGAGGACTGGCAGCATCCTTTCCACCATGAAGCCTGGTGCCAAACTGACCAATAGGTTGTAGCAGATTCACATTGTTACTTCCAACAAAGTTCTGAGCCAAATTGACGATAGTCATCATTAATGCTTGCTGTAAGAAAATACATAGTAATAGTAATAAGAATAGGTAGAGACAGTCTTTCCTAATTAGCCAGTAAAACCTACTTTTTAATGCCCCAAAATTGTGTGACTAACCTGAATTAAATTTTAAAAAAAGTAGTCTCCCTGAGAAAGGAATGTTGTAAACTTATTACAAGGGTTGCTGGCAAAACATGATGCTTCCTCTTCCACAGCCACATTGCCTCCCTGATTTATATGTCCTTACATTTTATGCTTAGGAAAACCCCTGAGCTTCTCAATTTTTTCTAAAGCACTTCTCTGGAGGAAGCAAAGGGGCATAAACTGACTGCACTTACTACTTCACAAGCCACTGCTCATCACTTTTAAAGAAAGAATAAAAGGGATGCCGGGACTGCTAATACGTAAACTCTTGCTCACATTTCAGATAAATATAAACAAAAGGGAGCTAGAAATAACCTTTCTTCTGACACAGTATCAAGTTGGTGAAGAAGAGTATCTCTGCTTCTTTCCTTAAAATACTGTATTTCATGTTTCAGACAAAAGTTGTCCTAGCACATAGTTCCTATATCCCTTTGAGAATCTAGAAGTTACCTAGGCAATTAAGTTACCCAGTATCTTTCCATTAGCCACAAAGTATTTGGGATACCACTGTGCACAAAGACTTGGAAAAAAAGGAAATACCCGGTTTTATTAAGCTACATACTGTTTGGTTCCTTTTCTTTAAACGTAAATTTGTGATTAGTAGACTTATAGTCAATAGGTTTGCAATTTCAATACCACAAACATTTACGTAATATTTTATGTGGGCTAAAAATCCTCATAGCTTTACTCTCCTTCATACTCACCTCCCCATGGTGATAAGCTGACATTTCAGCCACAGAACCAGCCAGCTGAGCAACCTTTACTTCACGTTTGTCATTTCTCTTAAAGCAAGTGAACAAAACTTTGCGTTGCCCCGGTTTCAAACCTATTAAGAAGAACAATCCATTTTCAACACACACAAAAGAGTATGTTCTAAAGTAATAAACTTGTTTCGCCTTATTATCATTTCTAATCTCTCAAAAGAATTCCAAACATTAAATGGAAGCAAATTCACACAGTAATATCAACAAAATAATCAACTAATATATCAAATCTTTTAAAACAATAAAAAAAAATTTTACCAAACTCAGAAAATAACCAGGAAAGTAGAGACATAACCCTTTCAGCCAATTAGTATTATACAGCATAAAATACATCTTTCTAATAAACAGCAACTTGATCCTGAATGTATGACTTCCACAAGTTGAGTTCTTTCTATTCTACTCAGCAATATCTTTTTTCTAAGAATATCCACACAAGTTCAGTAATGACAAGTGTAACTGTAGCTTACATGTATTTTAAAGCACTCTGAATTTTTACTTTCTGTGTGAAAATCTCAAATATTGACGAAAATTCAACAAAAAGATATGGTACTTTTAGATATTTTAGAGTTTTAAGGAAGAAGTCAGTCTCTTGGATCTTCTGGTTTACTTGCATTTCTTAGACAACTTTAGGTACAACATCTGTGTGGAAGGGATTGCATCATAGTTTCTGTATATTATCTAGAACTGATAACTAGTTCTAGATTATGCTTATTGATCTATTCAGAGTTTTAACTCACATACATTTACGAAATGCAGCAAAACATTGTTATGTGTTATCATTACTACCTTGGGTCAAACATAATAATAAGAAGGGGGGGGAACAACCCAAAAACCAAAAAAACAAACAAACAAAAAAACCAAAACCAAAACCAAACAAAAACAAACAAAAAAAAGAGACACTGACTACAATCTCCATTTTATTCCAATATGTAATTTTTTTTTTTACAATAGGTCCACATCATGTTTTTCTACCAAGTCTACTGAATATAATAAAATTACAGGATTTTCTTTACATGGGAGGATCCTCAAGGAGTAAGAATGGTAACTAGTAACTGTGAAGAGATAATCAAAATATTCTTCCTCTTCATTTTTTTCCAGAGATTTGCCACCAGACTAGCCTCTTATATTTCACCAGATGATGCTAAAGGATGAAAACCATTGCTAGAGTACTACACCTGCTGAACAACTCACATATCCTTGCCCAGAATGCAGAATTACAGCTAAAGTTGGCAGAAACACTGATAGTAATTATATATAATATTCCTAACATTATATATCCATACATTATATTACAAATATACATAGACACACACAAATACGTGAATAACTATGTTCCTTTCTTATTTTCTTACACTTTTGTAGAAAGAGTCTTGGAGAACTTCAATTCAAATTAACAGTTGTCTACTGCAAGTTTCATTCTTTATTTTAAGTTTCAGCAAAATCATTCTGCTGTTTCTGAGAAAGCAGTCGAGAGTATAGTAGGTTAAAATGAACCATGACCTCTTGAAACATGCATCTTTTTAATTACCCAACTATGGCAGGAAGTAAGTCTGGAGAAGCTGAAACAGACTGACATTCTTTGACTCCCTAGAGATGTATCTGCCATACCTAACTCAGCCTCATTCTGCAGCAAAGCTGAGGATTCATTCTACCAGGAAGCTACCGACCCTATCCCCTGGTGAACTATCTCACTCTCTCATCTAAAATACAAAAAGCTGTTGCTGCATGAATATTTTGGTATGGGTCTGTAGTGTCAAGAAGGCTGACCACCTCCACTGTAAAAGATATACTGGAAAGTGGAGATAAATGTGCTCCCCCCACTCCTACTGCCCCCATGAAACCTCAAGGCCTTTTTTCTGACCTTAGTAAGCTTATGCATATGGACAATAACACGGGCGGAAATTCCAGCTCACACTGTCTGCAGACAGTTTTACAAATGAAGCTCTAGTGTAGTGTAGTGAAGCTGCTGCTTTTAATGTCCATGCTATTGCAAGGGGAGAGTTAGTAAACCTGATTGACAGAACCCTAGCAAGATTACAGGTCAGTAAACACTAGATCATTGCCTGTGGTGTAAGACTGAAGGGAGAAAACATTTGCATCTTTATCTGCATTCAGCTGCTGTCTTGAATTTTGATTATTATTAGCACTTAAAAGACCAGCTTTCTCTGGTGATTTGACTAGAAACAAAATTTGTAGAGTCTGGTGAATAGGTCTGGTTACATAAAAAGGCTGAAACAGCTTAAACTTCCTCACAGAAGAAATACAGCAATTAGCACATAAATCACAGAATGGGTCAGGTTGGAAAGCACCACAGTGGGGTCATCTGATCCAACCCTCCTGCTCAAGCAGGGACATCCTAGAGCACATTGTACAGGATTGCATCCAGACAGCTCCTGAATATCTCCAGTAAGGGAGACTCCACAACTGCTCTGGGCAACCTGTTCCAGTGCACGGTCACCTGCACAATAAAGAAGTTCTTCCTCATGTTCAGGTGGAACTTCTCGTGCATCAGTTTCTTCCCATTGTCTCTTGTCCTATTGCTTGGCACTATCAAGAAGAGCCTGGATCCATCCTCTTGACACACTCCCTTCAGATAGTTATAGATATTGATAAGGTCCCCTCTTAGTCGTCTGTTCTCAAGACTGAACCAGCCCAGCTCCCTCGGCCTTTCCTCATAAGAGATGCTCCAGTCTCTTAATCATCTTTGCTGCCCTCCACTGGATCAGCTCCAGGAGCAACACATATTGAGGGGTCCAGAACTGGACACAGCTCTCCAGATTGGCCTCACTAGGGCTGAGTAGAGGGCCAGGATCATACCCCTCGCCCTGCTGGCAATGATCTTCCTAATGCACCCCAGGATACCACTGATATGAAATGATAATCAATACATAGAAGTTCTCATATTCTCTACTTGAATGCATTGATTCCAGTAAAAATCACAGCTTTAAAAACCATCAATAAAGAGGAATGTTACAACGAATCATAAGGAATTATCAGCTTACCATCAACAAGGGAAGGGATAGATCTCTCGTTGTCTGAATTTGAGAAAAGGATCAACTCCTTGTTAATGAAATCATTGTAAGTCAAATGTTTTGTTGCTGTGCCATATAAAAATTGCTGAAAAAAACAACATACATTATTCATTCAATACAAAAACTACATCACATTTAAATCTCACCCTGCAGATTTATTACTGTTATTTAGGACTCACCTCAGGAAGGCCATGTAGCCGACGCTGCCGTCTGTCTTCCATGAAATTTGTTAACCATTCTTTTCGGTCATCAATCTTCTTCTTACTGAAGGCCTGAAAAGATTCCAAACACACTAAATTATCAGCAATATAAATGTTTGTGTAAATGTATGTTACTTCAGTCAGAATTTTAATTATATTGCACTATCTGATTGAGTATTCAATAAGGCTTATTTGGACAAGCTAATCCATATAACTAATGTTTACATTTAAGCAGCAGTACCAGTACATGACTTTTCACACATTTTTGCACAGTGTTTTTGAACTGAAAGATCTTTTGCAGATTGCAATTTAAATTTATATTACTTTCCTGAAATTTGCACACATTTGGACAAATCTTATCATTCTTCTTCCCCTCTTCACATCAGAGTTGTCCTTTGATACACGTTTGAAGGTCTTTCCCCACAGAGCTTTAAGGTTGGGTTCATCATTTAGACTGAAATATCTCTTATCAAGAAAATCAACTGAAGGTATTAGAAAAAATACCCTACTCTTCTTGTCCTCTCCATGCCCTGGAGCCACAGAATGCCAATAACTTGTAGTTGTTCCTGAATGGTCATTCCTAGTCCTCTTAAGAAAACTGACAAGTTGACAAAATCGAAACTGCATGAAAAGACTAAGACAGAGTTTAGGCCAGCTGACTGAAGGCCTCAGCCTTCATGACGACAAGGTGTCACTTTTAAGCAACCACCCTATGAAAGGACACAGGAATGTTCTGACTCTGTCATGTCAGAGAAACAGAGTTCCCCTTCAGAGAGTTTCTTCTCCAAAAGAGTACAAGAACACACAGAAACTGTGTATGTGGTTGTTATATTATATAACTGGATTGTTATATTAATTATTGGTTCGGACCAACTCAAGGTAGGGGGTGTGGCAGGGAAGGGACAGGTCAAATTTCTTGGAGGTGAGATAATGGCCTATCCCATATCTCTGCCCCTGCCAGCCACCCCAGGACACCCTGGAGCAGCGTCAGTCAAATGCAGGCCGGGAGCCTTCACCACACCCCCTTTTCTCCCTAACCCAGCCTCAGAACCGATAACACACTGAGAGCAGTGCCCCCCACCACACCCCCTGGAGCCCCTAACCCAGCTCCAGAATGGAAAATACACTGGGAACACTGCCCCTCACCCTGCCCAGAGCTCCAGAGTGGCCAGTGGGCCGCAAGTCCCACCTGGGGTTGGGGGGTGTGGCCACAGGGGCCCCAAAGCTCATAAAAGCAGCAACAAGTGCTCTCCGCGCTTGTTCCGACCCTGCCACCTGGACATCGGACTTGCACAAGACTCTGAACGGTAGCTATAACTTTCTCTTTTTCTCTCTTTCTTTACTTCTTCTTCTCCAAATCTCCTTTCTTAATATTTTGAGTAGCTTGAGACCAGATGGGCTGGATTTTGCTAAGCTGCATGGGTTAGCATGTGCTAAGTTAAGGCTTTGTGGAATGCTTTGTTTTGGTTGAATGCTACCCTTTAAACTTTTGCCAAGTACTCCTATTTTCTAAAGTTTACCTGTAAGAAAACCTTGTGAGGAAACGTGCAGCTTTTCTCTTTTGCGCTCTCTCTTAAGGGTTTTAAAAGAACTGAAGGCTCTTCAATAGATCTGGCAAGTGGATTTTTGAAGCCTTATATATTTTTAAAGTAAAACCCCTCCAAGTGAGCTCGTAGCTCAGGTGCTGCGGTCTTACAGTGATTTAAGAAAGATTTCAACTACTTTAGGAAAACTTGGTGAGTTGCTGAAGTACTGCCTCTTTTTCCTCAGGGAACAACATATAGAGACTCCACCATGTCCTGATTTCAACCACTCTGCTGCATAAGAAGATAGTCATCAGCACCATCTTTTTCAAAGGACTCTAACTGGAGCACTCCAAAAGAGCTCAATGAGTAGTTTCATTTCCTTGGAGACCATGATATTACATAATAAATATTAAACCTTAGTAATTTAGTCTCTGAGAAAGGGACTAAGTGATATCACTCTGATTTGCATCAGACTGACTTCGTTTGTGACCAAAGCTTGGTAATTCAAAATGTCAGACATATGACAGCTTAAGACTAGGCTTTTGTAAAAAAACATTACTAAATTCTTACAATTTTCTTCTGTCTCCTTTCAGTTTCTCTATACCTTTTCCAGACCACTGAAGTGAAAAATTACCAAGAGCTGTATCAGCATAAAAATTCTTTCAATAGAATAATAGAATTAAGAGCTTGAATAAAAACTGTCCTCAAATATTTATTCTTGAATAGAATAAGGAGGTTTTTTCTCTCTCCCCTTAAAACTGGTATTTTAACACCTCCTGGGCTAGCAAAAGAGTTCTTCAGAATGCTGACAAATTTGCTATGTGAAATAACTTTTGCTTTCCTAGATTACAGCTATCATGAGGCCTGGCAGGGCCCATAATCTTACATCACCTATGCCCAGAGGTAATCTTGGGGCTGGGATTACAGCTATCAGCAGAAGAAACGTGGGTAGGAATAGAAGTGGAGCTTCTGCTAACAGCTCCAGTACTGGTCATAGCTGTTCAGGTGTAACAAGGATGACCAGCTTCATCCTGAATTCACAGAATACCATTTTAGACAACAGCAAGGATCAGCCGTAACAGGTTACATGGCCTCAGGTATCAGCCTGTGTAGGGAGGTCTACTGGCAGACATAGAGATCAGGATTCTATTAGTAAAAACACACATTTTACAGCATCCATGGCATAAGGAAAAAGTTGTTTTGTCTAAGACGCGTATTTTTCCATTTTTCTTCTTTTTCTCTCCTACCTTTTTTTTCTCTCTAATACGACCTACAATTAAAATAGCAAATTAAAGTAGATAAAAGTTGAAATACTTCTTGAAAAAGCAGCTTTATTCCAGACGCTTCATCCTTTATCCTTCCACAAACTTTCTTTGCAACACAAGTACTTTCCCGTACTCAACTACGTACAAGATTGCAAATTCAAATATGTAGAGCACATGCATGAATACACATATGCCACAGTGATACATCTTCAATGAATAAATAACATTTACCTGATCTTATGTGCTCAGAAACAAAATAAGGATGCCTAAGTAGATGTGAAACGTAATTTGTCTGGGCTCTATTTTCTTACATAGAGTACTTATTTGCATGTTCTGTCTTTAAAAGCAAGTCTGACTGTAACATTTCTTGAAATCGACATTGCACAAAACTATCAAAGCTAAAAGCAGAGGGCAGACCTGATTTTGTAGCATGGATAAAGCTTATTCCAAAAATTAAAATATTTTCCAAAAGATTCTTTCTCTCGTAGAAGTATTTTTTTCCGGTACTCCAAAAACCATAACAACCCTTCAAGGTCTTTCTCATGTGCCATTTTCAGCAAACAATGGAAACTAAAACATATCATATACAGAAGCACTTTCTTACCAGTGTAATGGCAGCATCATCCTCAGGACCAGCATACCGAAATAAGATCCTATGTCTTTCCATGTCAGCAAAATATTCTTTTGCTTCTTTAGCAGTGCTGGTACCCAATCCTGTACAGTAAAAAGAAATTGTTACTCAATATTAAAAATTTAAGTTTTATTATCTTACCCCTTTTATTTTACTGGGAATATTATAAAATCATTACATAAGATGCTATCATAAAAACAGCTACAAATAAAACTTCATAGCACCCATTTATTATTACTTATCCATGGGGTTCACTTATTTGTTTTTAAACAAACCTTTGTAGTATTTTATCTTCCATGCTTTATGATTCTCCATATGCTTTTTCCACTCATCAAATTCAGGGATACTATAGAACGAGAGTTCTTGCTTATTTTTGCTTGCCTTTAAAAAAACAAAACAAAACAAACAAAACAAACAAACAAAAAAAATCAACTTTTCTGTTGCACTGTAAGTAATCCATAAAATCTCAATAATAGAATCTGTACCTTCACAATAGGGGTGATGAATTCCTCAAGAAAACCATGTTTCAACAGTGATGGCCAATTGTGATGAATAAAATTAATCAACAAGCCCTTTATGTGAGATCCATCCTGATCCTAAGTGAGAACATGAAAACATGAGGCAATCTTTTCAAATGTCAGATTTCCAAAACCATCAAAAACCCACTCACTGGCCTGGATACCTCAAAACAATATCTGCTGATAGAAAGTATAGAAGGGTACAGCTAGTTTTAATTTGTATTCCAAAATGGACCACCTGTGACATAACCACCTGTGAATAGCACTATCCCCAAGCTAATAATAAGCTCTTCCAAGCCAAGTGCATGGTTGCAGTTCAAAGATTCTCTGCCTGTGTTATGTTTTCATGGAGAGCTACACAGCTCTCCCAGACACCAGAGAGCTGAATTTTTGTGGAAGACAGTCAAGCCTGGCCCAGAGTTCTCATCGGTGGAAAGATGCTTGATAGTTCAATCATGAGATTATCCAACAATAATTGCCTTCGTTCTTGTCTCTACCTGACTTGCTAGCAATACCACCTCATCTACTGTTCCCTTTTGTCCTTACTTTCAACCTATTTTTGAGTTATCAAAAGTATGTTTTTATTATTGCTTTGCCTTCTCTACTATTTTGTGCAGCAAAGTCCAGTTGTTCCTTTGGAGTAACCAAAACAACACCATAGATAAATTAATCCTGTAAAGAAACCTCATACATTAGGGATTCCCCCTGAATGCATCCATACTGTCATAGCTGAGACAGGTTGTAATGCACAAAAACATAACCTGAAATTGTGAAATTGCAGCAAGACATATCATAAGAAGCTCTGTATATTAAAACCTGTGAATTTCAGGCTTACTTGATCTGTCATAATCATAATTTTTCCATATCTCAAGCTTTTCAGAGATTCTGGATCTTCATAGCTTTTCTTGTATTGTAGTCCAACTATTTTGATGATATTGTTGATTTCTGCGTTTTCCATAATCTGTATAAAAAAGTTATTTTTGAAGTCAATGTAAAAAGCAGAAATTTAGAAATATCCCAGTCTTTTTCAGGTGGGCTTGAGAGCTTCTTTTTCAATGCATCCCAGCCTCAACTTCATAACCCTTTTACGCCCAGCCCCTTGCAGCCTTTGCACTTGTAAATATTTCTTCCGTACATGCAAATTCTCAAGACTGCACCACACTCTCTCTCCTCTATGGGCAGAGCACTTTGGGTCAGGAAAGCAAGAAGAAAACTGCATGCTTAACAAAAAGTCATCTCACAGAGCTGCCTTCTCTTTCCACTGTTTCTGTGGGCACATGCAACACATCTTTTATTACAGACAAATTATGGAGGGCAGCAGAAATAATGAGATGGGGTAACGCTGCTGCACTCAGGTTGTGAGCCAATAAAATCACATGGCAATAGAGAGTATAAAAAATTTTAGGGTTTTTAAATATTCATGTGAAATATTAATATGAGTCATAGCAAAATTTCCTTCCACTTGTAAAGAAATTAACTTTATCATCCCAGTACTGCATTACTACACTTAGTATTTCCAGGTTTATCCCAGGCTTTAAAGTAGCTGGTACTTTATGAAATCTCAGCCACAAAATTTTCGTGAAAAAATAAAAATTCAAATATGAAGATGTAAATCTAGAAATCAAAAATAAACACAAGACATCCATTTGTCACCAAAAGGAGAGGAAAAAACTGCATACCTGTTTGTGAGAAGCTTCTCGAACATTGAGAATTTTGCCCCTGAGTGGGAATACTCCATATCTGTCTCTACCAATAACACCTAAGCCAGAGACCGCTAAAGATTTGGCCGAGTCTCCTTCTGTCAATATTAACGTGCAGTCCAAGGAATGTTTGCCACCTGCAGGCCAGGAAGAAGTAGAGGGAAGGTAAAAAAACCAGAAAGCATAACTCAAATAAAAGAAATACAACTGAATTCTTCCTTCTCCTCATTTAAATACACTGAATTTCTATTTTTAGGGATGGCCCTCCATACCACTAACACTGCACAACAAGAGTGAATATCCTTGCCCTTAACAGTACATTATGGATTTCTATGGAGAAGGAGCAAAATAGACAAAATGGGATGTAATGGTGGCACATCTTATGCAATGGTCCCTACATGTCTGCACAAAAAAAGTCCAATTGCTTCTGTACCTTTACTGTTTCATTTTTCTAGCTGCAAATTTCTTACACACATACATTATGCATGTCCGAGTTACATACAGGAGTTATTTCCCATTCTGTATTTCCCCTTTCCTCACAGTACATTTTAAGAAGTAATTTATTATATAATTTTTGTGGGTATCCCTTTTTATTGTCCATCAGCTGAAGGCAGACAACTGTAAGAAAAACTTGACAGAAAAGCTCAAAAGATGAGAACATTTGCACGTATTATATCTCACAAATTTCTTGAACAGAAAAATAAATCTTCGCTAACAATGTAATTTTGACTCTACAAGACACACTGCATTTTGATGCCTGTATGCCCAATATATTCAAAACTGGAATGACATTTATGTTCTGTTTATTGTGGAATAGATGTTCCAAATAACAAGCAGGTTGAAAAAAGGAATCTATCCTTTTGCAAGGGTGCAAATGCTCATTAAGCAGTTTTGCTATTTTATCAAGGCTAAGCGGTAGGAAAGACTACAAAAAACTTCAAGCTGGTTAAGTCTCCCCTACTGCTAATAAGGTAAATTTTGAATATACTGGAATTTAAAATAGGTGCTGTGATTTGCTTTTACCTGGTAGGTAAAACCCACCCCATACTTCCTATTACACAGAATTTACATTCAACATCTTTGGTTTTCTGAATCAAGAAGTTTGGCCTAATAGATCTAAATTAGGCAGCTATTCACACTGTCAATAACTACCTGTCAACAAAGTGGACTCCAAATACCAAGAATAATACTAGTCTACTGTTTCAGAATATAAAACAGCCAATATTTTTCCCTAAGTGAACTGCAGAAGACACATCTGAATGTAATCCAGGTGGACTTCCTTCTGAAATGGATGCAATCATTAGCAATTAATTTCGTGGAAATACAATGTGCCAGGTATTTTCCTGAGCATGGCTCTAGAGAACTCAAAGAACTATATCAACCGGTAGCTTCCAAAAAACGCTCTTATGCTTCACCAGATTAGGTAATCCTCCTAATCCACCTCCAACAAGCCACAGAACTATGCATACCTCATCAAGAACACAAAAAAGCAGGAATGACCAGGTATAGGACTCATTCTTTACAGTGGTTGAAGAAATCTGCAGCAACTACATCACTGTACAGATACATCTCTCTCCTATTCTTATGCATTAACAAATATATCAACTACAACATACTGCATTTTGCTCCCAGGCTACACACAGGTTACTCTGTGTGACACATATGAATGTCTTGAAACAATCTGTATCTTCATGTATCATTTAAATCTTTTCTCCATCTTACTGGGAGGTCTGAAATTCTTTTGAAAAGATGATTTATAACTCTTCACAATATACTCACAGTTGTGCACATTCTTAGGCAATATTCACATAGAAAAGTTGAATTTTTCGGACCTAGAAATACTGATCTGCCTCTCACACACAGAAAGAGGACATACAGCCCTTAATTCACCTGAGCCTTAGGATCCCCCAGTCATAGCATCACAGAGTGGTTTGGGTTGGAAGGGACCTTAGAGATCATCTAGTTCCAAGCCCCCTGCCATGGGCAGGAACACCTTTCACTAGACAAGGTTGCTCAGAGTTTCATCCAACCGTGACACTTTCAGGGATGGGACATCCACTACTTCTCTGGGCAACCCGTTCCAGTGTCTCGCCACTGTCACAGAAAAGAATTTATTCTGTACATCTAACCTAAATTTCCCCTCTTCCAGGCTGAACCCATTACTCCTTGTCCTTTTACCACAATCCTTTCTATTAAGGTCCCAGAGGCAAAGATTGATAGTTCTACAATGTTTTTTGTCTGTGTACTCATTAAAGAATTTCCATAGTACCAGTACTTCTTTTTTCCCTTTATGTTAAGAAACATCATCAGTTAGGCGCCATCAACAACTGAAGTTCATTGAGACAAGTTCTCAAGAGCAGACCAACCCCCTCAGCCACACTGAAGGAGTCACTCTTTCATATCATCTTCTGCCTTCCCTTTCTCTAAGAAAGCAGAAATCAAAGATCCTGATTATTTTTGATTGTGCAAAAAGAACAAAATATTCCTTTTCAAGAATAAACAGATGATCCATATGATACCTGCACTCTTTAAAAAGAAATTACTGAAGAACTTTTTACTAAATGTATTATTAGTGATCCTCTAATTTAAAACACCTCTTCCAGTATAGATAACACTTCAGAAAGTCAGGCAAAGCCTGCATATGACAATACACATTGTACTCAGAAACTGAATGCCTCTCTGCCTCTCTGAGTGTCCACCTCAAACATGCAATGCCTTCAGTGCGAGAAACGCACTATGTTCCAGATCTTCAAAAAACCAATACCTGGATAAGCCTCCTTGGGAGATGCAGAGTTCCCACTCCCCATAGAACCAGGCAGCAGAGAAATACTTGGGTAACAGGGATTCAAGACATGCAAAGCTTTAGGCATCAGTGTTGAGCCCAAATGAATCCCCACATGCCTGCTTAGTTGAGGAAGTTTCAGGGTCCCCCCATTAAAAAACTGCGTAAGAAGTGATTTTGAAGGCTGGTCTCCAAAGCAGAGCTAAAAAATCCTATGAAGAAAGTGTGCCCAAAATCATTCATTATATGATTTAGGAGCATTAGGCTTAATATCCATAAAATATATAATTTCTCCAAGCACACAATCTTCTACAGAAGAAAAACACCAGGAACTTACATCTGATTAGGGAATGCCAATTCCACAAACAAAACACTAGTTAAAGGAGACATGATTACCAACTTTTGAGGCAAAATATGACATCTGAATAACGGGAAAAGTAATAAAATAGTAAAGAAAACAAATTTTAAAAAAATCAGTACCAAGGAATCAAAAAAGGAAGAAAATCAAACAGGTCTCATCATCTCATTGAGCTTCTTTACCAGTCTTACATGCTTTTACCTACTCAGCCCACCCACCGACTTCATTGCAATTTCTCTATCATTGTTTAATGTAAGGATGTATTAAAAATTAAATAATATCGCCAAAGAATGGCAACATTTCAAGCTCTTTAGCCATATGTGCCCCTCAAATAACTCAAGAACAACTCCCATTGCTGTTGGCACAAAGACTGCCAGCTGATCCTGATCCCTATCTATGCTAAAGAAGCAAGCCAGCAGAGACTGCCAGTTTGCCCTCTATTCCCAGACAGGAACCTAATGGCATTTAAAGTATTATGAAAAAAGTCTCTTGAACCATTCCCTCAGGTGTGCACACTATGTGATTTACTTCCTATAGCGTGGCCCTATAATGATTCTGATATTTTTACATTAGAAAGATCAAGAAAACCTCCAAAACAGAATACTGGTAACACAAAATTTAGCAGGAAACCACAATTAGAATATACACACACTCTTCCAGTATCAAACTAGACTGCTGCTTTTGTTCAGTGTTATTAAATCTCTGCTCTAGAGAAGATAGTGTTCCTGATATCAAACTCACCATCACGCTTTAAATTCTATCTCCAGAAAGTTTAGAAAACTAGAAAGACTTTTATTAAAAAATCCATAAGGATGAAAAATAAAGTCAGGTTTAAAATTATCATGTTTGTGAAAAAGTTATGAAACATTAAAGAAATTAAAAATAAGTGCTCTTACCAGCATCATTAGCATCATCCAATTTCGGAATGCCCTTGATTTTACTGTGTTTCACTGATGAACATTTCTTGTTCAGCTGAGTTTGTGCCTTAAATTTGACCCAATTCAAAATACTCTCTATGATACCACAGTTAGAGGCCTACGAGTAACAAATCAGAATTGTGGATGAGAAAAATAAAGCTTCACATAACAGATTCTTACATCTCAATTTTAAGTCACTGATCTAACACTGCTACTCAAAGCTCTCTAAATTTTAAAAACTGCAATATATGAAAGTCAAGGAATTAACATATACCTTACTCTTTAGCATTTTAAGCACATGCAACCAAAACACATCACACACAGAGCATCCTTTTCCACCCTTTATATAACAAGTAGGAAGAGGAAAGGAGGTCTGAGAACTAACAAGAGGTTGTCTTATGTTGTGTGGTTGATGTGCTGAGACATTTTAGTTTCTAAAGCACCTGTTTCCTGGACTTGATAGCAAAAAGTAACCATATGGGATATTTGTGGCCATTTAAAGTTTCTTTGGAAATGACTGGAAATGGCTGAAAGACAATCGAAACCATTTAAGAATAAGGCTTTATATCAACCATTTGAGAAACGGATATCATTTTTAGAAACACATCTGCAGAAAAAGTAGCATATAGTACATTTTCTAAACTAAAACTGCTTTAGGTTTGGTTTCACATCAAAAAAAAATACAGGTGGAACAAAATACTGTGAGCTTTGGCTTTCCATTATCCCCCACAATACAGCATTCATTGTGGAGATTCTGCTGCACATTCAACACATCTGGAAATCAATGTTCAATTCAGGGAATATTAGAAACACTATAAATCGAACCTGCTGATTGAAATACAACAGGTATTCACTCTTCAGATTTTGTTATATGATACTGTGTTGTGGGGTTTTCTCCCTGTAAGTTCTATAAGAATGTCACTTGTAATACAGAATTAGAAGTTGAAAACATTACACAGCAAGTGGAGTTTTGATGCCAAAGAGTATGAGCAGCAGCACCATTCTCCTTACTACTGGTGTTCCATTTATGCTACTGGCCCTAAATAGGACACATTATATTGAGTTCTGGCTAACAGAAGTCTTCCTTTGCTTCATCGTATAAAAATGTAATAGAGGAAAACCCTCTATGACATATTTGTACTAGTATATTAATTTAGAATATCAATTCTTAGCCCACCTACAGAAAAAAATTTAAACCTTTTGCCCAACAATAATGACTACTTTTAATACTACAGCCCCAGTTCTGCATTTCTATGATTACTGAAAGAACAAGTGCATGTGACATATCCTCTCCCTCTCTTTTCACCTTAGTGAAACAGAACAGGACTGATACCAAAGAATAAGGTAGACAATATTCTCAACTTCAGAAAAATATTTTAACACAAAAATAATTGGTCAAGGACTATGTTTAGGTTTTAAGAGTCACATTCATTTCATCCATATAAATACCAGAATCTCCAACAAATGAGCTGATCAGGTCAAGCTTGCTTTTAAATCCAGGGCAAGAGTCAAAACACAGTCATTGCTTCCACTATTAAGACCAGAAGTTCCTCCATCCCATTTTAACAGTATGCAAATGTCACTAGAATACCATAATGCACTAAAATTAACCTTCTGCTACAGAGCATACATACATTTGGATCCAGTATGTCAATTCTTGCTTCACGGGGGGGATGAGGGGGGGGAAAGGAAAGAAAAAAAAGGTTTACTTACTGCTTTAAAAAATTTCTCAGATAGCTGGCACTTTGACCCAAAACTTTTAGGTTGCAATGTCATGTTTTCCTTTGTCTGGGAATCAAACGATGGGTTTTCAATCAAGCAATTAACAAAAACCCATATATGATTCTTCACCTGTTGAAAACATAGAAACCAGTTTACTCAATAAAGTTCCCACATTCATATTTTTCAATATTTTTTTGTAAAGTAACTTGCCTGAAATGGTTTGACTGAAACTCCAGCTTTATTCTTCTTTTTCACCACTTCTATCAGTTTGCCCACAACTTGATCCACCACGTAATCAACATGCCTACCACCCTGAATGAAGAGAAAAAAAAAACAAACCAAAACAACAAAATAACTATTGAATTTCCTAACAGCTTTTATCAGTATTAACTAAGTTCCTGTAGTCATACTTATATTCAGAAATTCACGTACATTAAGTTTATGATAAGAAAGAGAAATTTGGTTTGAAGTTTCTCTTTCATGTAATTCCGTCTTCATTCAAGTGAGGATGACAGAAGTTACACGGAACAGAAGGAGACCTTTCATTCACTGTACAGTGATGGACTTCAAATGCAGCTGCTTACAGTTTGCAACAGGATACAAAACCTTAAGAGTACAACATATCTAAAAATTAATCTGCAGTACTGGGAGGTACCTACAACACCACACAGCTGTTATGTGCCTTTTTAACTGGCACATAAATAACCTTGGACTAAAAAACCCACATATTTTTTCCTCAAATTAAACTTTCCCCACTAGGTTCATTAAAAAATGATGTTCACGAGCTTACCCTCAGATTATACAGCACTCATGCCTATTCCTTCCCACAAGTGATCTTACCTTTTCTTAGCCATATTACAGAACTCTTGGCACAAATGCAATTAGCAATAATTCTTTGCTAGCCTGGGACTTCAGCAAATGGCAAGAAAACTGCAAATAGCCAACCACGAGACCCAGAAAACTTTGAAAGAACAGAACAAGACAACCTTGAGGAGATGACCAGTTCTTCTTAAAACTCACCAGAGGCTAAACCTGTTCCAAATTCATATCTGATGGGGCAACAAGAGATCCATACAGAGCATGCAGTTAACCATAAGCTGGCAAACCAAGGCCTTAGGAGACCACAGGGCAACAACTTGTAGCTACATAATCACGGTGCCACCACTCTTCTAGCAAACAAAAGCAGTCCGCTGGACTCCCTTACAGTTACTACTCAAATGCAGAGGGGAAAAAAAAAAAGAGGCTTATAAGCAACTTCTTGCATCATCACAGTGATGAGAACAAAGAAGGAAAGAATATATATAGGATTTTTCTTCCTCTGTTGCACCATCAGAGCTGAAAGTGAAACATTCATAGGGCCTGTCACAATTCTTCCTTTTACCCCGTAAGAAAGAGGCCTGAGCACTGGTTATCCTTGTTTAAGGGCTTTTCAACCAGGTGTTTCAAATGAAGCCTTCAGAGAAAGAAAACTTTTGGTGGAGGCAATGTTTTCAGATCCCAACTATGATCCCTACCATAACAGACCCCGAGGAAGAAATACTTATTTATTTACTTAAACTTTGGAAGTAGTAAGTCAGAAATGTTATCCTTTTGAAGCTGTATATAACTCAAGCTTTGCAATACAGCAGGATGATGAAAATAGGTTTCTAAGTGTGCAGCCGTGAGTGAGCCACGTTCAGAGCTGGGAGTTGGGAACCTCTCAGCCATCTCACCAGCAGGTGGCACAAGTACCCACTATGGAACCATAACAGCCTAGAACTGACCCCGCTGTCGCAGCAATTCCGTACAAGACATACTAAATCCAGAGGGTTGTCTGTGATTATTATGGCTTCTGCACTATGGGAAAACAGCGCTAAGACTGCATAACCTTCTTTTTCCAGAAGGTAGCGACTGGAACCCCAGTCTTGCATATTTCAGGATGCAAAGGCGTCTAACGAAACACTAACAACTAAAAATCTTAAAAATGGAGCTTTGACTGCCTCCTATATACATTCTATTCTTATCATCTTGGATACCCAACAGCCCCAATTGATTTGGAGGCAAGCCAAATTTAAGTTCTACAGACAGATAGATGGTTTATATGGCAGAAAAGTTCAGAAGCTAATTATGAATTTAAAGTTTTAATTTAATTAAATATACAAATAAAATACTAATTTATTTTGCATTTGTTTTCTATTGTACTTATTTTATTAGAATAAATCTGAAAACTGGAATAGTCTTGAATTTCTTGCTGAACTCCAGCAAATTTTAACAGGTTGGGATTCTCCCTCCATCCAAGTCTACTCTCTGACACTGCAACTGTATTAGCTGAGCATTTCTGCTAAAATGATTAGCAGTATTCGAGTTAGCAGTGACACCACATTAAAAATATTAGATTGCTATGTCAAGAACTGAAGTTTCTACTATGATTTCTACCACAGCTAATATTTGAAATTCCAAATTTGAGAAGACTATGTTTAATCAGTTTACAAGTCTCCCTCTAAAGGTTACTTGTACAACTGTAACAGCTACAAACATTCTTTCAAATGCTGCCTCAGAGTCTGAAGTCAAATTCTGTGTGCTTTACTGTAGCAAAGTTTTGAATAAATGGGAAGCTTACCAAGGTAACAAATTTACAAGAACCAAACAACAGAGCTGTGCCTCAACGCACTGCCTGACCTTCCAAACAACCCTCAAAAAACCAACCCAATAAACCTAAAAAAAAATATTTTTTTGAATTTATAGGAAGTTTAAAAAAGATGGACGGGAAGTTATGACTGGATGAAATTCATCCAGAAACAGAAATGAAAAGCTTTCAGCAAACACCTATACATAACCAAAACACAGCTGAAATGAGCTCCTCACCTGTCAGCAGACAAGGGGACAGGAAGTTGACACTGTTAGTTTCTAGCCATTATGTCTCATTAGTGGGTAGTTGCATATCAGTTGCTGGTGAGGTGGTTCACTGGCCCTGAACATTCCACATCCAGTCACACACATAAGGCATGGATCAGGAGAGTGGGAAAAACTAGAAGTTACACCACTTACCTTTGAAGAATACACAGTACTTTTTTCTATGAATTTTCTTAGAGAACATATGATAACAATGTATGTGAAAGTGCATGATGGGTGAAAATTGATCCAAAAAAGTAAAATTCAAAATTTTGCATAAATGTATGCAATATATTTGACTTAGAAGTCAACTAGTACTCATTTTTTTTCAAACACATTTTCTTAACCTGGTATCAAGCATAATTAAGTTTCTCTACATTGGCATCTTCCTCATAAAAAGTATTGTACACATCTTCAAGGTCATGGTTTTATTCTTCTTTATGCCGCATAAAGAGGTCTGAATTAAAATTCAGTTGTAACCCTTCAACTACCAGATACATTTGTCATCCCTAGTTTTGAACAAGTATCAGGTAAGAACTTAAATAAAATGCACACTTAGAAAGTAAATATTCTAGAATTAAATAAACTGTCCCCATTACCACTGAATGCTTGCTCAGCTAAACTGAAAATGACTGAAAAGAAGTTACGTAGTAAAAATTATATCGCACCAAAACACCAAGCTACACATCACCAACGACCAAGGCTAACACTGGTACTTCTAGGCACCTGCTGGCCTGGGGACTCCACTCACTGTAACCACTGGTGCTTAGGAACCACTTGTGCTACCGTCAGAACTTTCTTTTGACTCTCTTAGAAGAGATCTGAGCAAGGAGAAGTTTTCAAGGTTCTGATTACCAATTCTTATCATTCCCATCTTTTGGAAAGCTCACAGTTAGGGTTTCCTAAAAGCAGTCTCACCAATGACTAGAACTGCTTGTTCTATTATTATTAGATCTAGCTTGTTAAATCTGCTAGATCTAACAACTAGACTCATCAAGGTGCAACTTGCGAAGAGCAGAAATGACAAAGACTTTCTTTCGCCATGGTGGATCTCAGATCCCTAAACCTGGTCCATGCCAAATGGGACTAAATGAGTGTTATGCCAGCTGATTGCAGGTGATAGCCTCGGAGTCTGACCACTCCAGCAATTTAAGAAGCACAAAGCTGTACTTTAGTATGCTGAGCATATTGCTGCTTTATCATAACTGAAGGTTTCTCTATGGTCTCATTTTTACTACTACTACAGTTGCTACTAAGTACAAAGAAAACCTAGATACCCTGGATAGGTAAAAGAAAATCTCAACACTTCAGGCCAATTTTATACATCAAAAAGCAGTAGACAGATAGGTATTTTTTCAAGAACACCAAAAGACATTTTTGTCCTCCAAAACTTGTTACTGGTAGCCTCAAAGAGCTTTGTATATTTTTTACCTTATTTTCAGAATTATCTTACGACAATGTGTTAAAAATGAAGGAAGGAATAAATTACTTCCATTGATTTTAATCAATAGCACGTATGCTCACATAAAACATCACCGATAATGATTAGTAGTGTTTTCAAAACTAGTGCATATGTAGAAATACTGCTATGAGTGTATTTTGATTCCATCCAATTGCTCTGCCAGTTCCTCTCACGCAAAGGATTCTCTCACCTGTTTATTTGCAGTAACCCAGTTTTATTTTTTATCCGACCCCTGAACTGGGCATAACCTCAGCACATATTTTATCATTTACATTTTTTACCACTTGACCTAACCACTCACCTTTGTGGTAGCTATACTATTTACAAAGCTGATTTGCTGGAACCCCTTTTCGCTCAGAGTGAGGCACACGTCCCACCGCTCATTCACAACCTCGTGAATAACTTTGAGCGCGACTCCAGTTTCATCCAGCTTGTCCTTAACGTAGAGATCTACGTAACTGCGGAATCCATTTACCTACAGGCAACAAAGGTAGCAATCACTGCTCTTCGCATCAAATACTCAGTACACTCAAGATACTTTATATTGTGCTCTTACAGGTAATTTCTTCCCATTCAACATGACTTTGACTCCTTTGCACGACCCAGCCAAATCATACGCTCGTCTTGTCATGAGGGCCACAATATCCTTATCAAGTTTTTCCATTTTAAATTTAGATAGGTCTGGCTGGAATGTAATGCATGTATAGTCATCACCATCAAAATGCTTAATCTTGGGCTCAGAGGTCTTCATCATGTTGTTCATCCAAGTCTTTGGAAATAAAACAGTTTAAATGTTAGTTTACAATATATGTCATCCTCCTCCTTTGTTCCCTTTTCCAGTTATGCTAGGATTGCAACAGTTACAAAACAAAAAGCTCACAAACTTCTTTTAGAAGTTTCCTCTGGTAAAACACTACACAACATTAATTGTTTTACAAAGATAAGCATAAGCATAGGTGACAGCACATCTGTGGTTTCTGTAAACCTGCAGGTATTACTACACTGGTGGACATGATTCTAATGCAAATAGGGCCTCTCCCAGAACTTACTAAATTAGATACAAGTGAGCTGGCTTTATAGTCCCTATTACCCATCCGTTTAATGCTTTCAATCTACTACACACTTCTACAGACAGGTTTTTGGTCCCTGTGCAGAGGCTTGGTAGTCTCCAAGACAGCATCTTGGTGGCTGACCAGTTTGCCAAAGCACGCCTTTTGGAAAAACCAAGGTGCCCAGACTTGACTCAGGAGTCTTGTGTTGTTCCCCATTTAAGAACATGGGCACATTTACGTGATCAAGCAGAACGTCTGCTCACAGCATGTATCAAAGTTCAGTTGTACTAAATTTTCAAAATTTTGAAAATACTGAAAAATGTAGCACTTTTAAGTCATAAAGTATGTAATTTTCAAAAAGTAAAATTAAATCAATATTAATTTGCCCTTGGCAGTCACCAGAAAATATTACATTTTCTAAGAGACAAGTGTAACGGATTAAATGTATTATTTATGTAGTGACATGACAGCATGACCAGAAATTAATTCTTTGTCCAGAAAGAAAGAAAAGAATTTACCAGCTGGGAAGGACTCCAAAGCCAAGGAACTTTGGTATCTAATACTCTACCAAAGTTCTTTAAACTTTTAGAAAGGTGGCCATCTCGGAGTTGTATACAATAAATCTGATTGCGTTCAACCTTTGGTCTGTAGGTGAACAATGAGCAATGGGTTCAAATGGGGGCTTTGCACTTAAGTCAAGTTAGGGCTAATGAAATTCATGACATAAACACTGAAAAATCTGTTTCTTAACACTATACAAAATTATACAGATAATTGTCTCCATGTTTGCATAGCTAAGTAGATAGCTTTTTTGGCAAGTTATACAACAGCAATTATAAAACATTGCAACTGAATATATATTTCTTTTCACAGGTGCATGAATATACTTTAGTTTTAACAGAAATTTGTTTTTCATTTTTAGTCACCTAACCCTCTGAAGAAAGTATTACTTAACCCAGAAAGTCTAATACATAGAAATACCAATTTTACTGACTGAGCTAACCTAGCCTGCAAACTCTACACATCCATCTGAATGACAAATGATTAAGTTCATTAAATATTCCTGAAATATATGTGCTAAATTTTAAATTTATAACTACAGCAAAAAAAAATTTTTGAACATTTCTATACCTGCTTAAAGCTGTGTTTGTATTCCTTGCAAGCAGTTTCAACTGTAAACTTTGTACTAAATATGTTACAGAGTTTTGCACCATAGCCATTGCGCCCACCTGAAAAAACAACATATAGTAAACTAGGATCAGTTTAAATTTAGGATAATAAATAATGTCCTAACTTATTAAATTTATTTTTCCCTTCATTTCAAGAGCACAAATGTTTAAGTGCTTACATAAATAGAATTAAAATCTAAAACTATGTTGTTTGTTACTCAATAACGAGTACTGACATTAAAGATGCAAATGTAAAGTTGCCTGTAAATATTGGTATTAAAAAAGAAAAAGTTAGATATGTTCTTTAAGTCTTTTTACTCTAATAAAGAGCTACAGTAACGATGACTAAATAATCATATGTTACAAAATAGAATAGAAAGAGAAAAATTAAGAAGGGAAAGCATACTGAAGAAGCACACAATGGCCTAACTGAATGAAACAAAGCACATTAAATAGTCTTGCCTGTAACTTTTTTCTCATCATCATCGTAGTTGCTGGATGTTAGCAGCTGCCCAAAGATTAAAGCAGGTACATATACTTTTTCTACTTTGTGTTCCACAACTGGTATTCCCTTTCCATTATTCCATATGCTGATAATGTTTGATTCCCTATAAAATATTGAAGACACTGGGAAAATTAATCTTGAAAACAGACTTCACCATACCTGTTTACATAACTACCTAAAATATAACAAAAGACCATATTCTTACCACATTTATTCACAGCTCTAACAACTTTAATTACACTCACTTGTGCTTATTAGATGTCTTAGAAGAAGGAGCTTAATTGTCCATACATGACAGTATTTCATAACGTAAAAATAACACCCAAAAATCTGTCTGAAGAGCTTTCACTATCAACATGATCTGCAACAGGATCCTGAAGTTTAGTGAAAGAATGACACTCAAGTTAGAGATGTACCCTTTTAGGTTTCATTGAAGTCCATCCAGACACAGTCAAATTATCATTTGTTTCAAACTATTCTTTCTGATTTATGATAAACATTGTAACTTACTTTATGCACTGGTGCCAAAATCCATCAATATCTGGCATCATTAATATTTCCAGCTCTTACACAGAACTTTCATTTTTGAGTATTAGAGAGTTCAAAATCATGATGGGTCAGGCAGATTTACACTACCATTTCCTTCCCACTCCAGGATGAAAGCAGAAAAATTACTTCTCAGCATCTTTATCTAAAAGGTTAGGTCTGAAAACTAGGTGTGAAAAACATTTATTATTCAGTTAAATGGCACTGAAAAGGTACTACTAAAGGAACCCAATCAGCATCTATTTAACTGCAGTACTTCTCATTAGAAATTATCTCAAAGTATTCGGTTTCAAAAAACACTGGTAATGATGTGTTTGCAATATGAAGTTTCAGTGTGATACAGCTGACTAATTCAGAACACAACCTTATCCTAATGCTAAAGGGGTTAACATAGGAGTTCAAGAGGTGCAAAACTGTGTCACAAAACCTCAAAGCTGGTATTTAAGATTTATAAGTAACTTAGCTGGCTATAGTCATGAACTGCCAAGCTTTCATCTCATCGTGTATTTTATGATCCTCTGGTTTTAAGTTTCATTCAATCAAACATTAATGAATGGTTTAGGAAAGCAAATTATTATAAATTCAGAATGGTAGCACTTATTGCTAACCACTTTTAATTCAGAACGGTAGCACTTATTGTTAACCACTTTTAAATCACCTCTTCATCTTAAAATATGAAGCTAATGTAAATAATTAAAAAAATATTTTGTTTTAAAGAAATCCGATTTCATTAGTAAAATGGTTTGTCCCAATCTAAACTACAACAGCACTGCCAGGGAAAGCAAATGAAAACACGCTTTTACTTACGGATCAATGGATATTTTAATACAAGTCATGTTCTTGTCCCTCTGTTTATTGTCAGCAGCATTTACTATGAAACAAAGAGGCACAAATTAACACTTCATAGGAGCAATAATTAATTTCTTGGTCTGTAAAACTGTTTATATACATATATCACCACAAGTTACAATAGTCTAGGTGTTTCTTAATCTGGTAGCTCTTTGTATATTCTGTATCTTAGTACTGAAGTATACAAATATGACCAAGTATCTGCCAAGAAGATATTTTCGACCTTCTTATAATTACTGACTCTATTTCAAGCAGTTAGACTATCTCAGAAATAAATATAGAAGTGTATTTTGTGAACCTGTTCTCCTAACTGTTCTTAACACACTGAGCATTTCATTCTTCTGTTGCTGTTCTTGTTTGGCTACGTATTATATCATGTATCTGAAAAACCCTTCAAAATTATATTCATCACCAGAGCAGTTTACACTTTGTTTTGCCACTGAAACACACCAAAGAAGCCACATCCATTAAGGAGTGTTCTGACTGCAGCAAAAGTTATCTCTAAAGAGCCTGTGAGACTTATAACTAATGGTCTACACAGTTTAGGATCATAATAAGGACAACTGGAAATTAACATTTGATCAGAATTTAATTAAACTGCACTCCCATGTATATGAACTACAGAAAGCAGAAACGTGACTGTGGCCACTAACCATGAAAGCACATTACAGTCATTTTCAGTATTCGTCTCATCACCCATGAAACAGATGAAGATAAAACCCCAAAACACCAAAGTACAATATCTTAATAGATGGCAAGGATCTCAATATAAGATCAGATATTTCAAGGTGTTTTTGCTAAAATCATTAAGTGCAGTTTCATTCAAAAGCATGCATAACTACAATGTCCCATTTTCATAATGTTATTACTCTGACCCTTAGGGCTCACACCACACTCTGTGGAGCACTTATCAGTGCTACATAAAGAAGCAATAAGTCATACAGTACTACAATAACGACAGGATAATGATCTTCCTTTTGAATGGGACAATATGGTCCATATAACGTGAGAAGCCTAAAAAATTACATCTATGAGGCAGCACTCAAAACAGAAGTAATTACAGATTTTCCTTCCCATATTTATCAAATTAAGTAGTCAGTTAAAAAAAAATTAAAAAAGCATTCTTTTCCACCTGGCAGAGATATAGTCTTTATTGCCTCAAAGACAGCAATGCTGTAAAGCATAGATTTAGAGATGTGGAAGTTGTGAAGCTAATGAAAGTCATGACAAAACTTCCATTGACCTCAGTAGACCACAATTTAGTTTATGAGGTAATCCTGCCAATCCTTATAACAAACTTCATAAAAAAGTTTCCTGTCAATCAGCCCAAAATATCAATTCAGCAGACAGCACAGTATTCAGATGTTGCACATCTCTCCTGCTGGCTAGTCTTCAATGCATCCCAAGGGAATACCACAAACTAGGAAGTCATAGTAACTCAGTGACTTGTGACATAATTTTCTAAAAATCATTTGTTTGTGCCTCAGTCACCATATTTTGTAATGGCAGTATGATACTTATTAATTTCAAAACTGCCTGAAGTCTAGAAATGATCCATGAAAACACCACCACCATTATTCTGTACAGAAGGAGGAAATTGTAATGATTCATGAAATGATGATTTAAGTGAACACTCAGAAAACTTAGAAGTTGCATTCTTTAGGAGGAATAATCTTCTAAATGTTACTTAAGATTGTAGCCCTCATAGACTACACAGATCAAAAATCTTGTAACAATATTGGTCATAAAGAATTATCTAGTTTGGACATTCAGTAACAAATATTTACACTTTCTTACAAGTTCAACTGAAAAGTCTTCCCTTTTTAAATTGTTCTGTAGTCCTAGAATGCACTACAATTCAGTGGGGCTCCAATTCTGTGATTTAAACTTAGATATAAACAATGTAGTTTGAGAGCACTCGGAAAAGCATGTACTCCTTAATGCTAAAGCAATATTATTGTTAAAAATACTTACCAAGAATTTCATCAAAGATCTTGTACAAGCCTGGAACAAAGGTAACTTCTCTGCAATTCATTCCTACATCTTCAT
The DNA here is from genome assembly GCF_001604755.1 of Lepidothrix coronata. NCBI lineage: Eukaryota > Metazoa > Chordata > Aves > Passeriformes > Pipridae > Lepidothrix > Lepidothrix coronata. The sequence goes on from NW_016690244.1 coordinate 494,481, forward strand.
CATAAACCCACATTAACTACATGTAAACAAAATAAAATAAAAATATTTACTGTCTTGGTAAAGCAGTCTATGTTTCTCTATTTCCTTAAGGAACTTTACTCTTACAGTCTGATCGGTGCTGTCATACAAGACAAAAGCAGGAGCAGCAGTTTAGCAAAAATTACAGCTGTACCCACAAAGAATTCCATAATGAAAATCCATTATTTTCTGCTTGGCAGGGAACTCCCAACAGTATAAACAGTGAGGTTTAAAGCAATTTGCAACTTCACAAAACAGCTGAAGAAAGTGCCAGCAGGAGGCTTAAATTCTCTGTTCTCTATCTAAACAAACAGACCAAAGCATTTCTGGACCTAGAACAAATGCCACTTACAAATATGCACATATAGGTGTGTGCACAGAGGCATGTTTGTAGACACAGACATATACACACATAACTGTGTGTTTACACACATAGATGTGTGTTTGTGTTTCGACTGGACATCAAGATTTTCTGAGTATGTCTTTTCTGATGAACTAAGCACTACTTTAAAAAGTCTTCTCTCGTCCCTTTCCCAGGCGTGCATGCACAGACATGACCAGTTTTTAACATTATAATTCAGAACTCAATATAATTCAGATATGCCTATTTATTAACCAGAGTAGTAATTTCCTCATTAAAACAGCAAAAACTATTAGATTCTAAATTTAGTCACACTTACCTGAGTTAAGGGTTCAACTGACCCGATGTAGGTATCTGGACGGAGGAGGATGTGCTCAAGCTGTGTCTTTTTCTGATAAACTCTCTCAACAGACATCTTCTTAGAAGTGTCATTTTTATTAATACTTTCTGAGTCTTCTTTTTTTGAAGCATTCATCTGATTATCAAATAATGTCTAAAAAAAACCCAAACCAACAATCAACCTCATTCATTCAATCTGTCACTCTCAAGATACAAGCAAAATCTGGCAGAGATTTAAATTACAATCAAAACTTGTCACATAATTTAAATGTTCAGTTTTCAGATGTATTAAGATCAAGCTATCCTTCCAGAGAAAAAATGCAACAGATTATATGACAGATTCTTAAAAAATTGTAACATATTCAAACTTTAGTTTGAATTGATTTACTAAGCACGATAAACTAAAATAAGGAAACAACAGCATATTACAAAAGACACCCATCTCCTCAGACTAAGTATTTATAATGCCCATTTTGTGCTTAAGCATTTGAATCCAAACCATTGATTACTGTTCTGAATGATAACAGCAAAACTGCTCTTTTACAATTACAGTGTGGACAATTCATTCAGTGGGAATTAAGAAATACTGTAATGATTCTCCTATGGCTTCTCAATTGCTATAATTACCATTCTCTGTTGAAGTGATTAAACCTGGTACAATCCCAGTTTGGAATGCTTCATCATAAAAGGGGAGAGACTATTTACAAGACAAGAGCATGTAGGGAAATGACAAGGGGGAATGGCTTCAAAGTGAAAGACAGTAGGTTTAGATTAGATTTTAGGAAGAAATCCTTGACTGTGAGGGTGGTGAGGCACTGAACAGGTTGCCCAGGTAAGTTGTGGATGCCCCATCCCTGGAATTATTCAAGGCCAGGTTGGATGGGGCTCTGAGCAACGTGGTCTAGTGGAAGGTATCCCTGCCCATGGCAGCAGGGATTGGAACTAGATGATCTTTAAGGTCCCTTCCAACCTAAACCATTCTGCGATTCTATGAAATAAGCCAAGGACTGGAAAAAAAGAGAATCATATAGGCTAACATAGCAATTTAAACAAAATTCAAGCCTGATATGTTTGGATTTTATGAAAAATGTCTCGAAGAACAAGCAGTGCTACAGTAAAGTAATCCACCTTGGCAGGGGGAGGATACAGGGATTTGCTGCACTTTCAGCAATTTTTTTTCTGATAAATATCTCCTTGCCATTGAATGAAAACCACATAAAAGTTAAAATATCTGAGAACAACCAAATATAGAATAGCCCTATTCTGAGACAGTAAAGGTGTATAAACAAAGAGACTAGGTATGACACTTTACAGTAAGCATTCCGACCTGTAAATTGGAATTATCTTAAAAATACCAATAAACATAACTTGAACTCACACGATTTAGTGTCCTGGCTAGCAGACCTAATAAATTCTGTCCCCAGCTGACCAGTACCTGAAATAGTCTCCTCCTCTTACAGGGGGTTTACCAAGTTTGAAGCAGGTGTTACAGGACGAGTAAAAACCATCAACAGACAAATAATGAGGACAAAACCCACTTGCCTCTCAGATAAATCTTTTTCCTCTCATTTAACTGTTCCCAGTACATACCTACATTAAGTAAGTACAGGCTAAATTCTAACCCTTGATTAAGCAGTCATCATGCAAATTTTGCAGCCAAAAGAAAGTTTCATCACTTCTCTCTGTCTAGCCTTTGTTGCAGCCTCGGATAGCACTGAAAGCAAAGGGTAGGAAACCATATAAACTCACAGGAAAAAGCACAGGATACTGAACTCACATAAACAACTTCAGCAGAATCAAAAAGGCCAAACACCAACCTATAGCACACAATTATCCACATATTAATCCAATTTGTCTTCAGCTTCTAGTATTCAAGCTTTGATGCCTCTGCATCTCCCCCTGCCCGGCCCACCAGGCACAGGAATAAAGCATTTCATTCTATTCAGAATAGGGGAAATTACCTTTTTCTTCAACATTTAGAAATCACATTTTTCTAGTTTATTTATGGAAATGCTAGGAAACATGTACTTCCAGAACCTTAGAGACAAGCAGGCTGTGTGCACCAGCGATGACAACAGCCATGAGCTGAACATGCCAAACGAGAATTAAATTCTCTACTACCTAGTCCTATATCTGCCAGCATCCAGAGTAAGAGGGAGAAAGAATCCAGGGAACCTCACAGTCCTGCACCAGGATTACATCCAGCAGAGTTGGAACCACAACACAAACTCTCATGACTATTCTTCTGGATTCCATCACATCTCCTGCCAAACAGGGAGGTCACAAAATCATGTGTGATTAGAGGGCTTTAGTATCCAAGTTAATTTTGCCTCCACTGTTATTTGGTCTTAAACCATGACAACCCTGTAAACACCACCCTAAAAAGATTAGCCATGTATCAGCTAATCAGGCAGAAATGAAACAGGAGTTTGCAAACAGATACATGAAACTGATACATGGAAGAGAAGGAATGAGAATTGTTACTGAAGAAGCACTGCCAATAGTTGCAACATAAATTTCATTTCACTGAAGTAGTTCTCTAAATGATGTCCAGGCTTCCAATGAATTTAACTGTATGTGTATATAAATATTTTTTACTTTATGATAATTTTTGACATCATACCTCATAGAAGTCACCCTTAGCTCCCTCACTGGTTCCACAGCTCTGTTAGCACAGTTTTACTATGTTCACTTGCTCTAAAGGGACCAGTAAATGGCAGGAGAATAAAATAATACTTCTGACATGAAGTAAGTATTGAAAAAAATGGAAGAGAGGAGATGTAATTCATATAGAAAACAGAAGAACTACAGGTTTAAAGACCACCAGAATCTTGTTCAAAATGAACTGTTTTATTTGCTGTTTTATTTGAAGTTCTTAGGCTTCAAGTTTTTACAATCGGTGAAGTACATGATGGGCAGTGATCACATACCAGTTCTTCAGCTGTCATGTACATCAGTACTGTATTCTCAGGATTGTTCTGAAACAGCTCTCCAAAATGCTTCCACTGGTACAGCAACTGAGGACTAGGGTCTAACCACACACCACAGCTCAGCAAACACATTATAACCAAGTAAGAACTCAAATTTTAGCCTCAAAGATTTAGGCCACAATTTTCCTACCTCCAACAGCAAAAGTGTTGTGGGACAAGTAGAGTAAGAGTCAGAAAATTAAAAAAGTCAATTTTATTATGACTGAATGAGTATCTCTAGATTGTAAAAAATTAGTACAGAATAGAGTTATTGTGAAGGGATTCCTACAAGCTATTGCCATTAATACAACACTAGGAAATGCATTTCTGTTTTCCAGTGAAAGCCTTACTGACAACTTGGAGTTCATACTTCCCAGTTTATCAGTAATAAATACAGAGTATCAAAACTCCGTCTTCTCTTGAGATGCTTCCAAGTTTTTGTAATGTTGGTAGACAATAGAGGTCACACCAAGACAAACTCTGCTGCCTAAAAAAATCTAGTCCTGTAGAAGTGTCACCTCTTGCGGAACAGGGAGATTGCTGTAACCCAGCAGTAGTAAAGATCTTGTTACTGTACTCCCTGTGACAGCTACGTCTATTACCATTTATAACACACTAATTGGAACATGATAATGTATGATTTAAGAGGGGAGAAAAATACACAAAGGATCTGCACAACATTTTCATGGTCAATGAATATTAAAAAAAAAAAAAAAAAGGAAAAAGTAGTCTTAAAGAATTTTAATTCTATAGTTTTTACTAAGATAACACAAGCACTTTTCCAGCATGCCCTACTTAAAAGTTTGATTGTAATATAGATTTTATTTGTACAATACTCCAAATACAGTATATATTCTGTATGCAAAAAATACTCACGTTATAAACATTCAGAATTTATTTAACACCCCATTGAAATACAAGCATAAAATCAAAAGCCAGAAAGTATTCAACTACACAAATGAATGTTATGCAAGCATGCAAGGATCAGAAGTCCACAGAACTGCAGTTTCCCAGACCAAGAATTTCGAGCTGTGCTGTACTCAGAAAACCAGTTCTGAATCCCTGTGTGTCCAGCCTGAATGGGCATTTTTACAGTGCAAGCAATGTTTAGAACTTATTCCAAAAACGTGAAAAATCTTCATCAGCAAACCCTGGATATAGATCTATGGACACAAACATCCTCCACAGTCTTCCTACTATGTTTTCCTTGATAACTTGGAAAAAAAAAAAAAAAAGAACAAACAAAAAAACACCAAAACTTAAAAGTGCTTTCAAATCCAGAGTTTTTACTACTTAAAATACAAGTAAATTTAGCATGAAAATCCTCCCTCACCCCCTTTTTAATTTTTTTTTTTCTAGGCAAGTGCTTAACCATAATGTTGTTCTGTATCTTTTGGAATTGTCTCAAGAATGCCTTTTGTATTCTGTCCTGTATGAAAGTTCTTCATATTGTTAAAGCTCCAATAACACTTCTCAAAACAGTACCAGGTGTTGTTTCATGAGAAAACCCCTAAAGAGAATTAACCAAGTGTCACAAAGGGCTTAAGTCTTCTGCCTCACAGTAAGACTGCTTTTTGCTTGTTTGTTTACAGGTTATCCAATTTTCAGGGTCTGCTTTACAACTTTAATGTTGCCAATTTTTAATTTTATTTTTTTTTTAAACACAGTGTATGACTTTCTCAACATTCTTGTGACATTCAAGACTTTACAGATTCTTCATAATCTTGTGGACTTTCTAACCCTCCAGGCTGAGGACAAACATTCACATTCACATGTGCAAGTCAGCAAGATGACCATCCTTAAGCAGTTTGGAAAGCTAAAACCTATTGCACTGTGCATCCTTCTTAGAAGACATGAAGTTAATACCTCATACTGTGACCTCAGATGGTGCCAGTTTCCCATAGATGCTCTTAAACACAGTACAGTGGTAACTGTGTGGGGAAACACAGCGATCCTCAGTTGACAGGAGTTGCTACATCAGGACTACCGTGCACGCTCTCAGAACCGTGTTTTATCATGGTAACTGCTTTCTCCAGTATGATTGCAATGACTGCAGAGCTTCTCTTTTGCAGTTGTGTTTGCCATACATTCATCTGATACTGTGTGAAAGCTGTAGTCATTCTTTCCTTTGGTGATCTCAAGAGTCAGAACCCAAAGAGCCTCTAACAGACGACAGTTCGGCAACAAAATTTTATTCTCTATCTTCAACCTGTGAGCTCACATATTTCATTTTGGCATCTTCTTTCTTCCCATTTTGCCTTTTTTTTTTCTTGTTAGTCTCATCCGTTACATTTCTACATATAACACAGCATGTGTGACATCCATATTAAGTCAGAGATTTTTATTGCCTTTTTTTAATGAAAACTGGGTCATGTCATCTTTCTTCGCATTTTGAAATCATGTTGAGCCACCATGCTGAGTTTGGTTATTTATGCTGAAAACAGCTGTACTTAGTAGAGCTAAATCTTAATACACATTTGACCTGGAGAGTTTGGCAGCATCAGAGAAAAACTATTCCTATCTAAATACGCAATAAAACGTAAAGCTACAACGAAGAAGGCAGGTTTCATCATCAGTTTCAATCCTGCCATAACTGGGTTATACATCTTTGGTTTGACTCCTTACTCTAAGTTTAACTTTTATTTAAGTGGCTGAATTCCACACCATCGCAATAAGTTGAAAACCCTGAAAAATGTTAATGTCTCTCCCCACTTACAGAGACTTGATTTTGTATTGGCCACTGTCATCTTCTCCTCCACACTCTATACAACAACAAAAACCCAACAAACCAAACCAACAAATAATTTTTCTTTAGTCTGCCCATTTTTTCTTACCCATACTAAATGGCAAAAAAGGGCTCATTTTCTAGATAGGCACACAAGCATAAATCAACTTAAAAGAGAATATGTATGTGAAAAAGAAGATACCTTCCCTTTGGCTTTGTCTTTCCTGCCTTAACATCTAAACTACTCCATATAATGAATATTCCTGATACATACTCCTAAAGAGGCAAATGCTGCCCTGGGACAAAAATTTAGAGAAGCACATGCCATGTGTCCTACATTTCCTTAAATAAAGTGTAAGATAAGCACATTTAGTGGGACAAGATAGTAAATTCTGAGTCTAATTAAGCTGTAGAACCTTGGGAGGTTATTAAGCAATGAAATCCATTGATTACAGTTCAAAAGAAAACTACCTCTTCTGAGGAAGATATGCTAAAATAAGAAGTGTATAGGTGCAATATAGTAATTACTGGGTAATTCTATAGATAACATGCACTTGACTGCAGTGTGGTGTTATAAATTGGATCGCAATGGCCTCTTCTTGCCTTAGAAAAATAGTCAACTACTAAATTTTTACCTAAACATTTTGCAATTTTCCAAAAGAAAACTCTGGATGAGAATACCTCCCACCATGAAAACAAAACTGGAGGGAGTTTCAAAATAAACCACCCTCCTGCCGTGTTTAACAAATGGTTGGTCTCTCCTGCCAAGACGAAAACACACAAAAGTAACAGTTCCCTCTCACCACAGCAAATTTCTATAGACTGTTGCACACCATTAGTGGCATGAACTAAATCTCTCTGTCACAAAGCTGATCATGGAAACGAGCTTCTGGTACATTCATCCAGAACTAGTCTCACTCCAGTGACACTAACATGCTTGTTTGTTTTAAATTCCTCATGTTTTGGGGTCTTTTTTAATCTCCTGATTCTGACACTTAGTTCTTGACTCTGAAAATATCACATTATATACACTTTTGTGATGATGATTCAGTTGTGGAATGGCTTCTGAATGGTCAGAACTCTCCATTGTAGAAAAACACAACAGTTAATTGCGGCCAAAAGGGAAAAGTTCCTTCTTTCTTCCCTCCTCCCCTGCTTCTCCGCTCCTTAGAGTGGAATCAAATCCACCTCCCAACAAGCCAGTTCAGGGAGGAAACACAGCTTTCCCTCCATTTTTCATCAACTACAAGCACTCAGTTGTCCACTGGATCATTTTTGTGAACAAGCTTGCTAGAGAATCAGACAACTAGTGGTGCAAGGAAGAGAGTAGAAACACAGCTAGGAGGATATGGTTAAAAAAAACCACTACACTTTTCAACAGATATCATTCAGATTGCTTAGCTGCACTATGAAATGACGTTCTTGGAATTAAACAGCTTCATCTTCCTAATAAATAGGTACACAAAATAAATGCAGCTCCATTCGTATTTTAGGATTATTAATATACAGTATTGCAGCACACTAAATTTTAAAAATGTAGGGATTTGCTTTCTCCACCAGTCTTTGAGGAATACCACTTTTGTACAAACATGTAAGCTCACTGTAACTGCTTCTGACCAGAAAATTATGTATATTGTTTTAAATATGAATTCACACCTATATGAAGTTAGTACAGCAACAGCTCTGCTTTATTTGGTACAGGTCTGCATGCAATCAGCAGCACATTCAGATCCTCATCTTAGCACACACTATGCTCTTTAAAAGGAAGTGTCTAACATCTGCCTTCACATGACAAATTAACTGAATTTTACTGCTAAATTTTTTAAGGGTCTGAAATTTTTTAGTTGTCTGTCTACCGAAAAGTTCTATTCCAATATTAAATTTTGATACTGTTTACACAGTACCAAAAACTACATCTATGAATACTTAGGTAACAAATTAACCTTTTAAGAATCTCTTTTTTTTTCCAGCTAAAAATCATAGACAAGCAAGGAAAAAAACCACACCCACAGAAAAGGAATTTATTAATGTTAAACTTTAAGGTAACATATGACAGTTTTCTTACAGATTCTTAGAACAGTGGTCCTTAGAACCACTGAATGAAGCCTTTGGACCACTGAATGACCAAATCTGTTTGGTCCACTGTTCCATCAGCCAACTCATACACAAACTCTCCGCTAGCCAAGAAATCAAAAAGTTAGAGGTACTGACATCTGAACTTCAGGTTATCAGTATCTGGCAGCACCTCTTTATAACCCAGTGTTTCCCACATTCTTGACCTTTTTTAACGCTTTACTGCATCACCAGTTTGGGCGCTGTGAAAGTATTCCAGACTCCCAGCACATTCACGTTTCCCCATTGCAATGATTACTTGACACGACCTGACAGATTCTTTTTAGGTACATGAGAATTTGTACCGAGGTATTTTTCCTCTGCTGACCTATCTTCAGATTAGCAAACAAACTTTAGAGAATAACTGTGGAAAAAACTTCAGGCATGAATAAGACAACATTCATGACTAAGACATCCATGCTGCAAGAGAACACAGAGAGAGAACAAACCCAACAGGGTGGCTTTTCAGCTCATATTGACTGGCACAGTAACACACGTCAAGCTGCAACACAGCAGCAGCAGTGACTGAACCCACACATGAAGATTTTATTCCTAGCACCCCAAACCCAGACTTTTCTAGTCAGCTTGAGGACTACTAGTCACATTGCATTAGTGATAGAGGAGAGGACAAATATCACCTAGAGGTTACTTATCCAAATGCAACAGGAGGCAATTCTCCATTATACAAGAGAAGCAAATTCTCGAACTCTCATGAATGTAACAGCCATCAGTATATTAGGACTGATGTACCTTTATGTTATTTCCCTGTCAACCTTGCATTGAAATACTAAAACACCTTGACTGTGCTCCTTGAGCTTTTCATACCTCTAATATACAGGGTGCCCTAAAAATGAACACCGTATGATCAGTAGTAACCATTACAAGTCTGCTCCCTAGAATCTTCAACAGAAAAGCAATAGCAACATACTTACTTAACACAAGGCACAATGTAAATGAAAATACGCTTGCTTTCTTTGTTGTTCTTCTTTTGTGGGGGTTTTTTGTTTTTTTGTTGGGGTTTTGGTTTTTTTTTTTTGTTCCTGTCCCAAACATCAAACAAACTTTAAATATTCATACAACGGTTTGCTCAACAATAAAATCTGCTTTTTTATTATTAGAAGCATCCATGGTAACACAGCTATATTTTCTGGTAATCTCTATTTTCAAAATCTATTCTTTTCTACCATATTAAAATAAATATGAATCCAGTGCTCTTTAAAAAACTAGAAAAGGTAGCTGGAGTTTAATTGCTCAGCTCCTTCTATACAACAGCTACTGCTCCTCTAGAGACTTTACAAATCTTGAAATGTTTTACAAGTCTCATAAATATATTGCATATTCTAGTCTCAATCCTGTAGTAAACTCCATGAGAAAGGAACAGAGGGTTGGTGTTCCAGACATTTACAGCAATACAGGAGGAAAACAGAGGCATCAATGAGTCAATAAAGCCTAAATACTGTTCCAAAACTCCCCCCCCCCTCAGCCACTCATCCTCCCACAATAACATTCCTACAGAAGTAATTAGGAAAAGCCTTTCAGGATTGTTCACTAAAAGTGCTGACAATCTTGGAGATCATCAAAACTCTACCCTTTAATTTGCAATTTAAGAACTGTGCCTTGGCAGGCAGAAGAATCCACCTCTCCATAAAAGATACCATATAAAAGATGCATAAAATGACTTCAAATATTTTTAAATGGTTTTTAAATTGTTCTGCATTTTCATCATCTCTCTGTTACCTGATATGTATGTTTATCACTCAACTGGCAAAGAAGAAAGTCTACATGGCATATTCTGAAAGATTTAACTAATATCAGGAAGAATAGGTTAATATGATACAACTTCAGGATTGTTTTCTCAAGCATCTGAACTACCTCCCTTCCTTTCCACAAGCAGACCAATAAGGAACTTCCCCCTCAGACAATTTCTCACATGCTTTTACAGTCTCTCATTTATGATTTAAAAGAAAAAAACAAACTCTCCTGGGGCTACTTAATAACAAAATAGAACAGCTGCCTCACTTCTTGCAACTGCTCTCCTCCAAGCAACTTGCCTCCATTTTACTCCAAGATTGTGACACAATACCTAAACGTTTTCATGACAATACTGTAATATAACAGTGGTGGAAAATACTAAGTGAGGGTCACTAAACAGTGTAAGACACAACCCAGTACCTCAGCCACCATAAAGCTCCGTGCTGATGCCTGGAGGAACAGCCTGAATGACTGCATGCAGTAGAACTCCCTACATCAGCAGGACTGAGGCTGTGTTATTTTTCCCCAGATACCTTGTCATTCTTTTATCTTTATATTATGGTACACAACTACCAAGGGAATAAACACAAGACTGAAGGGTTCATACACTACTACACTATCTTCACTAAAAAGTCCAAATAACCCAGAGCTGCCAAAGCTTACACAGTTGGAAAAATCTCCAGTGAAGCTCACACTTACCTATTTCTCCTAACTAAAGATGCTCTGCTTAGGGGATGACCCCAGAATCCTAACTGCTCTTATGGAAATATTACATACCAAATTATCTGGTTGCAAGAGTGCTCTTTTAAAATTTTTTTTTCCTCTACTTTATCTCAACTTCTTTTGATTTACAAGAAAATTACTTCTAAATGTTACCTTAAAGATCCTGTGATTTTGTCATGACAAGAAAATATTGTTCCTTGCTCTCTCCTCAAAGATCCCCTCACAGATTGAGAGAGCTGGAGTGACCCTGAGATTAGCTCAGTTGGTTAGAGCATGGTGCTAATAACACCAAGGTCATGGGTTCAATCCCCTGTATGGGCCACTCACAAATTGGGTTCAATGATCATTGTGGGTCCCTTCCAGCTCAGAATAATCTGTGACGGAGGTACTTTTAACACTGAGATTAGCTCAGTTGGTTAGAGTCTGGTGCTAACAATGCCAAGGTTGTGGGTTCAGTTCCTGGAGGGGCTGTTCCCTGAAGAGTTGGATTTGAAGATCCTTGTGGGTCCCTTCCAACTTAGAACATTCTGTGTTTTTGGCACCTTACTAGGGCAGATATTTATCCTGTTTTTCACACACCCGCTCTTCTTGCAACTTTTCAACGTCTTCAAGAAGGAAGAGGAAGCCCAAGTCTAACCAGGCTCACTTATACACTAAAAGAAGAGCAAAAGAAATCAGCACCTCTTCAAGACATGCTGCTTCCATGAAAGGAGGAAAGCTTAAGATCTCAGTTGTAATTCTACTTCATGAATCAGGAAAAAATACATACTAGATCAAGCAATTTAATCCTCTGCTATATATTTTTTTTCTTTCTTCTTTAAGGTAACTTTTTAAATTATGTCCAAAAGAAAATATAGATCTGATGTTTAAGTCTGAGGCTTTCAAACATGTTTTAACTCAAGCAGTCTTTGCACTAACTAACTTTGCTAACACCTTTTTTTTCTCTTACCTGCTGGAAAAAAAAAATACTGAAGTTGCTTAGATGTGGAGAGTGTAACAAACACACAGATTTATCATTTTAATAACGTAAAAATTAGAAGCAGTACTTTACTTTCTGCGGTAAACTGCATTTCTAGGTAAACTGGAATTGCATTAAGACCGACAGGATATTAAAATAGCTTTATTAAATGAAACTAGATGAGCTGATATCATAGAATAAGTTAACAACACACATTTCAAACACAACTGAAAAGAACTTAGATCATAAGAGTAAAAGCATTTTTAATCACACTGAAATTTTAAAACTAGGAGATCTGATCCTCACCAATCAGGGAGGGGAGGAATGTTTCTCTCCTTTTCACATCAAACTTTTGAGTACTCATTACTGAAAATGGTAACGAAACATTTTTGAATAAAAATTAACAAACATTTGGTATGATTTGATCTCAACACCTCTTTTGGTTGCTGGAACTTACAATACACTTCAAATTTTAGTATTTCTTTTCAAAGTTATGTAATAACATTTTATATGCCTTGGTTTAGTATTCACTTTAAATCTGGAACGTGAGCATTAAAATACATTGTTCAAAAATACCTGGGTTCCAACAGAAGTACTTGAGAGTACACTACTAGGTCTCCAAGCATTCAATTTTCAAACACAGTTATACACATGTAGAACTACATATTTTTTGCTCAATCTGCTTTTGAATACTTTCAAGACACCTATATAGTGCAAAAATAATATTTTCACTGTGGGTGACTTGCAAAAAATTTACTACTTTAAATGAGAAAAATTAAGTTTTCTGCAATGGTTTTCATTTCTAAGTTCTCTCTATATAATCTATAATATACATAAAACTCACTCCCAGGGATGGAATCACTCACATCCATCAGCTATGAATCACATGTGCTGCTTGTCATTTATTGAAACATAAACACGCATTTGAAGACTGCATTTGCACATAGACACACAAGACAGTTTAGATGCAAGGTAAAAATCTACTTCTGGAAAAATAAAGTCTATGAAAATTTAATACTAAATTTAAATGGTAATTTTTTCAACCCTAAACTGTCCATCTTAGACTAGTTACATGCTCTTTTATTTGGAAAGGTTACTTTATCTGTCAAAATAAAGTAATTCCTTACTTACTCTTTAATACAGCACGGGCATCTTAGAAACTAAACGTACACACACCAATCCAGACAGGTAGAACATTAACAGAGGACACGTGCTCAAATGCGCACCTTCTCCATCAAACACCTAAAGCAATCCCCACATACTTTTAAAAATCAATTCCTCCCCAATTCCTAAGATACACATTCCTTCCCAGACTTGATTACAATTTAGTTCCCCGCTTCTATGCATTCATCATTCTTTCACCCACACCAGAGCAAGGTTTGCTCCCAGCTCAGAAGGCAGAGGGTGAAGATGCACGCTTCTGAGCCGTGAGACTGGCCCCGATCCTGTTCCAGCACCAAGCCTCTACCTGATATCACCTCTATCACTTCTTTGATCCTGCATTATTCAGCACTCTAACACAGAGAAGATTGGGCAATAAAGAATTAACTGAATGGTGTGTGGAGGGTAGAGGATAAGAGGCAACCACATTTTCTTTGCAGGCAAATCATAACATCTGAGGAATTCCTCTTCAGAACTGTTGTGTCTGACTCAACTGAGCTACAAACATTTCCCTCTAGGATAGGATCCTAGTGCTAGAATACTCAGGAGAGTCGTGACATCTCTTTGCAACACCGCTTTCTTAAGGGCATCAGAATCAGAAATTCAACAAGGGCAAGAGGGAACACTGCTTCCCCTCAGCTGCTGATACAACTACCTAGCTCAAAGCCTACAGAACACATTATGTTTAATAAAAGTAAATATTAATACATTGGGGCAACCCTTTCAGGTCTGACTGTCCTTCCTTCATATAACAGTAAAAAAAAAAAAGAGGGGGGCGGGAGGAAGGGCGAAGGACACACACAGGACAAATAAACCTGCCAGTTCTCTGGTCAACATAATAGAAAAAGACATACAAAAAGCAAGAGAAGAGCACTGAAACAAGACTTGGCAAGAACACCAGAGTTTTTTCCCCTGCCCTCTGCAGATACCACAGTGTAGCAGAGGAAAGATAAGAGAGTAACTAACAGTATATATAACAACTGTTACATATATGACAACTGTGCCCCAGGCCCGGCTTCAGCCAGCGGAGAAACAGGCGGCCTGATACAGATAAAGAAATGGAAAGTACAGAAAGTTAATTCTGAGCTTTAACGTGGGTCTGGAGAGGCGACTAAAGAGGTCTAGAGGACTCGGGGGCAGGAACTTCAACCACCTACTTTTGCTCTGAAATTAATAAACTGGTAATAAACAGTAATAAAAATAATAACTATTTGCACTTTGTTTACCTCTAGGAGAGTATGCTTATTTCTAAAAAGGGAAGATTTGATTAGGATTTGGTCATATTACATCATATTTGTACTTCAGACCCTGACAGCTTACAGAACCAGACTTGTGGTAGAGCAGTAACACACTGCAACTCACTTAGGCACACTGTCACATCCTGACACTCTTCCTCTGAGCACTATAATGGCAGAAGGAGGGAACTCCTGCGTTGTTCCTGTCCAAAAGCCCCTACCCCCAAATCTGGCTGAAGCTCAGAACACAGCAATGGTGGGCAGATCCTTGGGGCAGGAGAGATCCAGTTCAGATTTCAGATGCAGAAAACTTACCCGTAAAGTTAGAAAACACCTAGTGCAGAAGCCATAACAAGTGAATTATGGCATATACTAGGAGTTATCAGACATTATTCAAGAAGAATATTTGTTTTAATCCTCTCAGAACAAATTATTAAAAGCCAAGTCAAACTGAAAGCCATCCCTTTATTACAGGCAAGAGTATTTGATTTCAAATGAAACAATAAAAGACAGACAAGTTTCCTTTAACAGAAGGACTGGGGTGGACTTTATTCGTGGGCAGGGTTCTTTTCTTTAATTTTGAGTCTACTATTTTATTAATTACATACATTCTCTATGTTTTAAAAAAATAAAAATAACTTTTACCTTAATATTGTCAAAGTAAACTAAGGTGGTAATATCTGAATTTAAATTATTTGAAAGGTTGTATGTTTTCACTTACCAGTATACAATTACAGTATTTATTCAAACCAAGTATGAATCAGTATAAACTAAACATATCATTTCCATCTACTAATAATGTACATTTTTTTCCATTCTGCTCCATCTGAGAAGCACACAGATCTGATATTAATTATATTCTTTCAAAAGAAAAGTCACATTGACACTCAGTAAAGATTCACTTTAAGCTAGCACTTCCTAGACCTGAAACCTATCCCTTCATAAAGGGTAGGAAAATGGAAGTGGTGTTCAAAGTCTTCAGGAGTCTCAGCTTCCATTTATCAGGCTGGTGTAGCAATTAGGGGCAAGGAGAAAGTCTTGAAAACATTGACAGAAGTAAGTGATGAAGTGTTGCTTGTTTGAAACACTCTTCCATAGCTTTGTGGGCATTACCACTGTAATCACAATTACCACTCTATCACAATCAACACACTTCACAGTGTTACTTGTAATTACTTCACCTTCAACATAAAAGGCATATTTATAAAAAATTAGTAAGTAACTATTACTGTACCATTACAACAGTTCATCTTCTGTAGTCCCTAAGCACACACAGAGGTTAAAGAATTATTTCTTTTGTTCAAAGTAAGTTTTTCTAGCATTAGAAAATGTCACTATATTTCACAAATGAAAATTCTTCTAGTTACAAAACCATGCTTTTGTAACTAACTCTTAATACAATTTGACACTTTTGTGAGTGATGCTTGGAGATCATCCACCAAAAGTAATTTATATCACTCTGTTGGTCAAAACTCCACCTTCTACCAACTACTAGAGTGGAGAGCTGCAAGCTGATTCCAAAAAATCATCAACCAGAACAAGAAAAAAAAAGCAACTAAAAAAATAACAACTACATTCTATAAATCAGAGTTATCTTGATTTATTTTCAGTCCTATAATGCTAAATTATTTTCCCAATAAACATTTTCAATTGTTATACTCTCACATCCTCACTGGTAATTGTGCCTGCTTACCAGGCAACTTGTTACATTTCTTTAAGTTCTGCTGCATTTAGCTAAAAATACAGACAACTTGGTGTTTGTTTCCATAAACATTTAATTCCTCTTGCTTTCAACAGTAAAAGCAGGTATCACCTGACACTTCTATGATGTCTCATTATGAAATTCACTCTAAGGTAAATTCTCTACCACAGAAAGTACCCTTCCTTTTTCACAACTGCATGTAATTTTTTCCTAACTATTTGATGCATGACCAAGTGTGCTGTTTGAATCTAAAGCTAAACTTACACATACAACTCTTTACTAAAACATGAGCACCAGTTTATGTACACAGGATTTGCTAGTTTGAAACATAAATTAACATCCCAACAAGTTTTAACTATTTCCTCATCTTTAGAGTCAGACTTACTTCTGTTATCCTTCCATTGTTTAACTCGTGGTCTTATTAAGAAACCACTAACAATGCAAAATACATTACTCAGACAGTGAAGCACCCTAGTGGTTTCAACATATTCATAAGAAGTCTAAAGAAACCAAGGTAGTTGCAAAACAACTTACAATCAAACAGCAAGTGGTTGCACATCCAGCAGATATATGGCAAGCAGATTAAAACTAGACAGCTGAAACTATTCTGTCCCTACCTCTGCACCTCTCTCCCTCGAGGACAGCATATGATCATCTACACATGAGCCACCACCTCAACTAATGTGGTTTTTTTTTTTTTTGGCCTGGTACACTGGCCACAGCCCCCATCCATTTCAGTACTACAACAATATTGTTCTTTTGTATGCTAGTATTCTGCAGCTGACATGGAACAGGTCTGGTTTTTGGAGCTGGCTCAAAAGTCCTACCTTCACCATTTAAAATGCATGTGTGAGAGAGAAAGAAACAACCTCCTACTGTTTTCTGAAAAAATAAATGAACACAGTTTTAACTAAAATCTGATTATTTCCCTACAACTATTCTGAGTTGATAAAAACACAAACTTTTACTGTTTTTAGAGGAAGAAAAGTTTGATTATTTCCAGTTGTAGGAAACTGTTGACTCACCATAATTTCAACCCCATTTCATTTAAGAACATGTTTCATTAAAAATGCCTACTCAGTAATTTTCACACTTCATTCTGCAGTTTTCTATATGAGCTGCAAAACTTTCAATTACTTGGTCCAACCTAGATGGTAAAAACCTTAATTCTGAAGAGCTACCCAAAGACCACAGTTGATAAAGATCACAGAGTATTGCAGGAAGGAAAGGAGAATCATTTTAGCTTCTCTATTTAGGGCTGTTCCCACATCTAAACTGTCTAATTTCAAGTGGCACACCCAGAAACTTGCTCATAATTTTTATACACCTTTCCATGCCGCCAGCTTCTTAAATTGAAAAAGAGAATTACCAACATAAAATGCAGTAATTAGAGCCACGGAAAGAGTCCACCATCAGAATACACAGGATTTGTTCACCTCTTTTTGTTACATTTGTTACATTCTTTTCCAACACCTCCAAGATGTAGAGAAACACAAGAACAAGTCTGCTGTTACTCTTCTTTAACATGACTTCTTAAAAGTTGCTACCTCTGCAAAGCACATGTATCTGATTAAAGATGTAGCTCTCTCACCATCTATCAATCAAGATTCGTTGTCTTCTGCTTAACCACTGAAGAATTTATCCTCAAAGCTGAGCAAGAGAAAGGCAGGTAAGTTACTGATTGGCTGAACCAGACCCCTTCAGGTCACCTTTGCTCCTCCCTTCTCTCAGGTCTCACGAAGACCTGAGAAGACCTGAGAGGATCCACTGTTATATAGACGAGGGGAGCACTTCTCTGCAGTGTGAGCCAGGGCTTGTGCTCTCAAAGGACTTTAGGGCGGCTCAAAATGATTGAATAGTTCTAGAGTCAGTTATCACCAGCACCCTCTCTAAACTTATTACTTCAGACCAATGCATTAAAAGCAATAAAACACCCCCTTCTTGGGTCTATTACAACTTCTGGAAGATGATAAAGTTCAATTCCAAGACACAGTAACAAGCTCACAGCTCCTGCTCCCTAAGTGTCTCTGAAACTTGGGAACTTCAGATATTGTCCTTTCAGAGAGCTGGAAAAGAAGATGGGATCAAAACAGTGCCCCTCTGGTAGCCCGCAAAGGCTTTGCTCTAGGAACAAGAGGCAATAAGTGAGACTTTGGCGGGACGACAGACAGCCCACAACTCGCTCTGGAGGACAGCGACCTCAAGACAGTCCTGCTGACCCACCCGCTGCCCCTAAGGTAGGAGGCTCCTTTCCGCTTCTTTGCTCACAGATCGACCTTTTCCCTACGGCCCCGACCACCCCGAGGACGCCCTCAGGGGTGCAAGCCCCTCCTGTAACACCAATTCCAAGACCAGGCTCTCTCCTCCTACTCCGGACCCCTCTACCGAGCAGCTCTACAGCGCTTCCCTTTCTACGACAGCCCTCAGCTTCTTCCCTCCTTTCAAAGCCAACCCGCGCTCTTTCCACATACGCAAGGGACGCAAAAAGGAACAATAATAATAAAAGACGAGCAGCGAAACCCACGAACGACAAAATGCAGCCCCACAACTTACCACCCAAGTCAGTCCCCCGCTGCCGCCACCGCCGCCTCCTCCTCCTCCTCCTCCAGACTTTGCCATTTTCTGCCCGTCTCTCCTCAGCCGAGGCGAGGGCGCTCGGAGGCGGCCGGGAGGGCCGGCACCGACACCGACACCGCGCTGGGGCCGCTCCCGCCCTCAGCGGCACCGAGGAAGGGCGGCCGAGGGCCCGCACAAAGAGCCCCTTCCGCCGGGCGGGGAGGCAGCGAGAGGGCGGGCGGGCCCGGCCGGGCCTGCGGCTCTCCTCAGTTTAAAGGGACGGGCCGGTCCCTTCGCCTCACGGCGGCGGCGGCAACAACAGCCGCCGCTATCGCCGCCGTAGCGCTGCTGCCTCCCTCCTCCTCCTCCTCACCCCCGGGCCGTCCCCCCCGGCAGCCACAAAGGCCCGGAAAACAGATTAATAATAAAAAAAAAATCTCCCCTTCCCTCCCTCCTCCCTTGTCCCCTCCCTCCCTCGCTCCCTCCCTTCCCGCCCCGCGCGCGCGCGTTCCCGCGCAGGCCCCCCCCCGAGCCGCGCTCCCCTCACACACGCACACCCGGAGCTGGCCCGGCCCCCTCCTTCTTCCCCTCCTCTTTCCGCCCCGCGTCCCGGTGCCGGTGCCTCTCCCCCACCGCCCCGGCCGGGCCCCCGCGCCCAGACAATAAATAACCGCGCAGCCCCCGCCCGCCCGCCCGAGCCGCGGCCGCTTCCCCGCTCGCAGCCGGCAGGGCCTCCGCTCCCCCAGCGCCGCGGGCCCGCCAATCACGCGCCGGCCCGCCAATCGCGCGCTGGAGGCGGGAAGGCTGCGCGGGCGCCGGCCAATCGGAGCAGCCAAGAGGAGAGGCAGTGTGTGACGTCACTGCGGGTGGCAACAAGGCGGGAGCCGCCCGCATGGGGGCGCTGCCGCGCGGGAGAGGGGCGGGGCGAAGGGGGCGGGGCCGCGGGAGCGGGAGAAAGGAGCGACCACCCGGCGGGTCAGCTGCGGGCTCCCTGAGCCCACCTTCCCCCTCTGCGACCGCGAGGAGAGGGAGAGAGGCTTCACTTCCCCGTGCCCCCGCCGGGAGATTGGTTTTGGAATTGGCAGGGCACAGCTATCCCGCTGTCCTGGTCTGTCAGGTGAATGATGCTGCGATGCGCGAGCGGAGAAGAGGCGATGCCGTAGGTGGGACAGGCGTTTGGGGGTACGGTGGTCAACTGCCCCCTTTCCGCCAGCCCCATAACTGATCCCTGCCACCAGTGCGCCCTACGGCGGTTCCAGCAGGATGGAAGTCCCGATGCTCCAGGCAGGAGAGTGTTTACAAACCACTGCCCTCTTCTGGGCCGTAGGGATCGGCCCGAGGAGTTCTTTAACTCGGAAAGCTCACAGAACTTTATCCCACACTAAAGCATCACCCTGTGAAGTCCTTTTATAGGGTCACAGAACACAACACCCTGTTCTGTACACAGTACACAACCCTATTCTAAAATATTTGCCGTTTTGGAAAAAAAAAAACAACAAACCTGTGTTGTAACTTAGCATCTACTACCTAGCCCTAAATGGCGTGTGTATGAAGATCAAATTTCATGTCATTTTAGGTATCAGCATGAAAAATATGTACCGTTTTAGATACCTTCCACCAAAAGTAAAATATATATATATGACCATAAGTATTATAATCATAGATTTTTTTGACAAGCTTTTTCTTTTGACATAGAAAAATGTTTCACCACATGTAGCTTCTCAATTAGCGATTTTTCATTCTGCTGTGTGAAATGCAAAGGACCTACCTAGTCCAGCCTGTTCCACTCCATGAATAATTCCAAATGTAAAGTCTCAAAAGGAGGGATTAGTAGGAGCACTGCATCTGAGATAGCAGACAAATTGATATCCAAAGAGAATAATTTCAAAGGAAGAGCAATAATTTAAAGATTTTTCCTTTCGCAAAATGCTTTTCCTTAGAAGTAAAGGGATTGGAAATGGAGCAGCTGCTTTTGAGGAGCCAGTTGTAATGTTCAATTATGCCTCAAGGGAAGGATCAGAAGAATTTCTTGTAAATATTGCTTATTTAACATAATTTTACCCTGCCAGTTTCTAAGGAACTTATTAAACTAATATATAAATGCTGCACAGGGATTATGGAAAATAATGGCATTTGCCTAGAAGGGACAGTAAGTTATCTGTTCCAGCCCAGTTTTGTTGCGGCTGCTTGTACTTCTGAGCTGTAGGCTATGTTTTCTTCTACTTTGAGCAAGATAAGAAACAGTGTTTCTCGAAGATCTAGAAGAAGGTAACAGTTGCAGGGCTCTGCCTAGTGCTTCAGAATTTGGGTCTTGCTGATTAGAACCGTGGTGTGTGGTTTTTTTCAAACTCTCAAATTTATATGTAGGACCCATTAAAATGAATCATGTACAGCAAACCAGGACTGCTGCAATGAATATTGTGAGGACCAGAGAAAACAGAATGAGTGCATCTGTTCGAAGCTTTCTGCATTGGCAGAGAACCGCTACTGCATTCAGCAGAAACAGAGCAAGTCACAAGCATTAGTGCACTCTGGTCTCATTAGCTCCAGCTGTTTAGTAAATAGGCTGTTCTTAGTGTGGGAAGTGTGCCTTTTGCAACACTCTATCCTTAGCCAAGTAGCAGATAGCGATCTAGTTTGAAGACAGCCAATTACATATATATT
>NW_016690244.1:515847-658425 GCF_001604755.1 Lepidothrix coronata
TATATATTAGAGAAAGACAGAGGGAGGGAGTTTCTTCTTGGCAGTTCTTTGAATGTGCATGGTCAGACATGTTCAGTCTATGTGTCATGCTGGAGCAAATATAGGAGAAATATTGATGTTCCTCCAAGCATTTTCTTTAGTCTTTGAAATTACTTTGTTCAAGTTGGTCTCTGTTTAATTCTCATCATATACTATACTAGCTGCATGGCATGTTACTGGCTTATTGTTGATGTTGGTTTTATCCTAATACTTACATGTGTAGGCTGAGTGGGTGCATTCCTAGCCATGCAGAATTGTGGGACAAAGTTCTCATGAGACTACAAGCAGCTGCCTCCGTGGATTGAAGAGGCAGAGCAGTGAAACGAAACTGCTCATCACATTTTAAGTGATCCCTGCTAAAACAAAGACAGAATTAAATTTGAGCATGAATCAAATTTAAGCACCATAACATTTTGATAGGAGTGGAATTTCTTTACTGGATGCCACCTGCCTTATCATGCACTACCAGTTTATGTCAAATACTTTACACTTATCGTGTGATATTTAAAATTAATAGTCTCCTTGAGATAATATACATGAACTCTTATTTCAATTCATTGGAGATTTACTTGTCCTCATAGTTAGAGACCGTAATATAAATAGAAGTACCCTACAAATTTTCAAAACAATCATCTACTTAAACCAGTTTCACTACTGGTTTTAGTAAGCAAAATATTTATTGTAACATTACTTTGTGTTCAATCTTTTTAGCAGTAAGACAGCTGTATGTATGGTCTTTAAGTATTTCTGTGTACATTTATCTACTCTGAGAGCATACCTGGATACACCACTTACCTAAATGACCAATCACAGCTCTCATTTTTCTGCAAACTACACAGGAAAAAGTGTAATTTTGTTCTAAAATATTTATGGAACTAAGTTGATGCCCATTACATTATACATTCCACATTGTATGTAATTGTAATAAGATGTAAATAAACATTGCATATTTTAGTATCAAATATTTACATTTGCAATATAGTAATTTCCATATTGTACTGCATTTAAAAAATTCATCATAACTCATTAACATAATTGTGAAATAACGGATCAAATTATTGAGTAGGATTGTGGTAGAACAACACGACAGTGATCAACATACTTGTACTGCCTTCTTTGTGAATGAGCTTCAGGGCATGATTCCAAGGTATTTAAGAAAAGTCTACCCATGTCTGGATCATTTAACAATATAAATTTAGCTGGGTCATGCATATTTACACAAATGCATTTCAAATACCGTTGTTGCATTAGCAAGAGCCCACACTAGTGGTTTTCTGTGGCTATTCAGACTGTCAATGCACTGCCTGACATTCTCATCTGAACCTTGCCCAGGACTTACTTACATGCCTGATGTATCCATGGTGTGTTTGTCAGTAGCTTTTCCTGGGTCCAGACTGATCCACAACCAGTCTCCTGGAAAACACCAGGTCTTTTCCGTCTTAGTCCTCCAAGAACAACATGCCACTCAGTGACAATTTGGCAGAGGGATTGAAGGGGTTAAACCCTTCTTACTCTCCAATTACTGCCCCATAACTAACCTGTTAATTGCTGTTCTATTGCCAGAGGTGTGGAAGACTTTGGAGCAGTGTAGGTTGTGAGCCCGCTGCTGACAGGTTGTTGCTAGGCAAGAGGTCCAGCAGAAGCCAGCAGAAGCCCCAGGGTTAACTGCAGGGACTCCAGGGCCCTGCACCTGGACTGCCCTTGCATGGCTGGGACCGCTGCACTGACCTCTCTGACTGTCCCCAGGACCGCACCATCTCCTGCTGCAGGAAAGGCAGGTTATGTTAGAGACCTTCGCACTTACATGCCTGGCTTCTGTCCTGAACTGCACTCTCTCACACGGAATGTGGAAGTGGTGTCACTTGTTAACATCAAATATTTATTTAACTGTGACTAGAAGTGCTCTAGTATCCAAGTCCATCTAGTGGCCTCACTGTCAGCTCAGTCTTAAACTGTGACACACTTTCTCTGAGCAGCATAAACAGAGTTGCTGCTAAGGCAGGGGCTGGTCATAGTAATTAAATACATTTGTATTGAAGTTCCTTTTCTAGGAGAAAGCTTTCTTGTTCAGTGAACACATAGGGCGAGAGAAGTTGCATGCAGAGATGAAGCAAAGGAGGTTGAGCTGGCCCTGCTGAGAGGAATTCTCAATGTGAATAAAATTAATTTCCATGCTATTAACATCTGAGGTTTTTAAAAGAGTTGGTGACACTGGGAAAAGCTGCAAGTGCTGAGGTGGGGCAAAGACAACAGAAAGATACACATAAGAGAGAAGGTGATGTGTTTTGAGATCTGTGCTGAACATCCATGACATGGCAGTGGCCATCAGCAGTTATCTGAGCTGAGAGGCAGATTGCTGTGATCATTTGTAGGCTGGGAATCACCAACTGCATTATGGCATTGTTAATTAGTGTGGAGAATGCAAACAGCCAGCAAGGTTTGGACATGGCATGCCATTCACAAAGACACTCCCTTGAGCTCAGGGTGCTGAACACAGCAAAGCATGCTAGGCTTGCCTCACTTGAGTAGCTTTCCTTTGTGTTAGCCACATAACCCCTTTCTTCCTGTCCCTCTATGCCAGCCCTGAAAACTCCTGAAAAGGAGCTCTCTCTTTTCAAAGGGCAATATATTTTTGGCTAAGACATGGAGTTTTGTTCCTAGAAGTTCATCCAAGACTCTTTGGGCAAGAAAATGTGAGTGGTAATTAATTTTTACCCAGCAATACTCTCCTTGCTCATTGAAGGTCCCCATTACCAATGTATTTCTATAGCCTTCCAGACAGAAATCCATGATGGATCCAGAGTGAGTATCAAGACTGCTTCCTAATAGCAGTTTATGTCTACTCATTCCTGGGAGGCAGGAAGGTGAAGGAGGCATGCATGAATATGTTGAATCTGTGGGGAAAAGTGATGACTGATGTGAACAACAGAGAAGCCCACTATTCTGGGAAGTGTCTAAAGAGATGGTATTTTGCTCTTTTGAGCTAAAATTCAATCATCTCTGATAAATTATGTTTTGATTTATGATTAGTAGTTATGGGGAGGAAATAGGAAGGAGAAGCTTTTCTGCACAGCTTCATTGTACCACCAGTTTTGACTGGAATTGATGATGATTAGGCCAGGATGAGCATTTCCATTTTCTTTCTCAGAATGGCATTATGTGGTTCTCATGGCAATCCAAGAAGAGGAAAGTCTCAGAGAAGACCCAATGGCTCAACCTCCATTGAGGCAGAGCATGTTGTTAAGGTGTGGCCAGTGCACTCACATAGCTTACACTGAGGTCAAAGGCAGAAAGAGAAGGAGGGTACAAGTTTTGGAAAATTTGGATAAATAAATAACGGAGGCAAAGAACAACAGAAAGAGTTGAGTGAATGATGTGTAAACACCCAACTGAAAGAGGGCTAGGGTAGGCACACATGAAGACATCAGCAAACAATAAACCTGAGCACAGAAAGTGGGGAAGACAATAAGAAGGAACTACCAAAAAGAAAATTCTGGGCTAACTATGAAGGGTCCCGTCAAGGGACCCCGTGAAGGGTCTGCAGACTAGCAGAACCACAGATAGTCAGACAGTTTGAAGTTACCCATCCAACAAATTAATGAACAAACCCTTTGAGCAAATTTGTACTGGCAGCTTCAGTTTATACTGGTTTAGTGCTTTGAATTATTAGATCATGATGGGTTTGATTTGGTACTAGATACTCTAAAATTTGAATTACTCTTTTATAGTCCACAACACAGGGAACATGCTCACTGTGTGCTCCTGACAATTACAAAGCAGTTTAGAAGAGGAAGTTTATATAATAATATGGTTTTGCGAATACTCTTTTCTAGCTGACTTCAGTTGTTTAGCTTTCCAGGAACCTGTTTACTAAAAATTCCCTTTGCTCAAATGCATTGTTTCAGATTAATTATGTCAAATGTACACTTGAACCAAAAAAATTTAAAAAAAAAAAAAAAAGGTAGACCTGAACAGGTAAAATATGCACAATACTCAGCCACACACTTAAACATAAGCATTATCCAAATTTACAACTGCCTAACAAAATTATTTGTTATAGATCAGCTATTCAACAATTTCTCAGGTGTCCTAATTTGTAACAGAGCTCAACAGCAACAGTTCCTATTTATTTCAGTAGGAGTTTTGTAATTCAACAGTTTGTACGATTAAACAAGCAATGTTTAAAAATGGTCACTGCTAGCTGCTTCATGCCCCTCTCTATTTTCATTAGGTGTTAATATTAAGCAAGGAGATCAGAAATGCATCAAAAATCTTTTGTTATTCCTTTAGATCCTTTAACACATTGGTACTTCTGGGTCTTGAATGTTTCTCTCCAAGATATCAGCTGTCCTCCATTATTTGCTTCAATAGTGGTGTTTCTCCTTAGTATTTTAGTCTTGCTGCATTTATTACGAGAATGGGTAAATAGAGTAGTAAATGCAACACAGTAAATGTTTACATGTCTAGGTTATGGTCTCCTGTTCTATTTTTACCCAACTAAAACTGCTTATATTCTCTTTCCACTACCTACCTTATATTGCTCCCATCTACCTATAGATTCTTCATGCTCCTTAGGGCCCTCCCGTTTTTATTTAAGAAAATAAGAACACATTACCTCAGTCTTTAGTTGAAGTAAGATCATCCAAATCAGTGGTTGTTATATGCCTCTTGCTCACTATGACTGTGGCCACTGCTGGTAGAGGTAGCAGAAGCTGCAGTAGCAACAGCTTTCAGTATTGGCCAGGACAAGGTGTTTGACTACTCAGGAAATATTTAGCCAGCACTTTGCTATGGCATATTTATATTAGAATCTGGGAATCTCAGTCTAGGTCTTCAGCACAGCATGAGTTCCAAAAGCATCTCTCCATTTCTGAGCACTTCAGAAAGCTGCATCCTGATCACAGCATTTCTTTCTTTGATTCATGTCTGTCACCTATGAGGAAGGAAAACAATCTTTTGAATGACTTCGAATATATGTGCCTTAATAATTTTTTAATTCATTTTAATGTTCTAGAATAAAATTTTTCACCTACAGGATGCATTAAAAGCAAGTTGGTTTGATATACTTATATTTGTGGGGTTTTTTTATAGCCTAAGGAATATGGAAGCAGTAGTCCTCATTATTTTATAAATTTCTTTTTGAAATCTACTGTGGATTTAATTTGTAGAACAGAAAATAAAAATGCTTTTCATCAATGCAGTTCTTCTAGAATATTCCTCCATTCCTTGCACACTATGAAGCAAAGAACCTTAAAAAGAGATACTGTGTGTTTTACCTTAGTGACAGACCAAAATATGAAAGAAGGCAGCATAACCACTTTTGCAACACATCTGTTAACTGTTACACAATAATCATATCCCCCATTCTTTTAAAACTAATTTTACAAAGAACAACTTAGCGTTCTGTGTTCTTATATAACAATTAGAATAAATTTTCCTGTACTGTGCTTCATAGTAAATTCATGCCAAAGTTTTTAGCATCATGCTATTGAATTGTTGTAATAACAACTCACCTTCTTTTTTATTTAGCTGGTTTTCACTGAGCCGTATTATTCCACACATGCTCTTCTTCTGGAAGTTTTTATTCCAGAAAGCCTTCGAAGAGTGGGAAGCTCTGAAGCTCTCGAAATTTATCTGGATGTAGTGTGCTTTCTTGTATGTTGGCTTTTACTGCTGCTCACATTCTTTTATTTCCGGGTAATCGGTGCAATGAGTTTGTCAGGTTTTCATGAAAAGGCAATACACATTATCCAGAAATTGCAACACAGCATCAGTTCCTGTTGGATTTAACGTTTTTTTTCCTCTGCTGTGTCTTAAATTAAAAATGCAGTTTATGCATCAATATATTTTCTAGCAGATTTTGAAAATATTTGACGCTGTCAGAATTCCATTTACCTTGTAATGAGTACTGAAGTTAGTTCTTTGGGTCAAGACAGAGATATTATTACAGATTCTTTTGTGTTCCTGTACCCTTTGAGATATATTTGACATTCTACTGAAACATGACATTTTTCTACTGAGTTCATTTCCCTTGTGGCTCATGATGGGAAACATGGAAGCTCTTTTTTTTACTTTACATTTTTCAGTCAGTTTATTGAAAAGGCACTTGTTAGTTCCAAAGGCATGCATGAGAATTCCTCAGGTTTGCTAACCTGTTTTTTTCAGCTGCTCATTATTTTCTATCATTTCTCTCAAAATATGTTGGACTCAGTTTTCTGGGACATGAGCAATGATGATGAAAGAGCACACGAGCATAAAGACTGAAAACACAATGAAACTACTTGAAGTCACAGAATAGCTAAAGTTTAAGAGATCAACTACATACATATGGTTCTTTGTGACATTTAATTCTCAAATCATAAAGTTTTTCTCAGCTTTCTAATCACGTTATCCATTCTCCCACATAATTAAAGGTACTAATTTTGAGTTGCTGTGCAGAATTGAAGAGAATTCAGAGCAAACAATGCTTTCTTTTCTGATTGTTTTTGTTAAAGTACAGCAAAGCAGAAACCATATCAACTCTTTGACTACCACAAGGACAGAGCACAGTTACAGGCCACATAGGCAGGCACATTAACCAACCCATGGGAACGTAGCAGGAGCTACAGCAATCAAATATAACCCAAGGCACATGCTACAGCTCTGAGGTGCTTCAGCAAACCAGCATGACTGCTTTTAGCCACAAAGCCAAACACCTCGTTGTGCAGCACAGCACACAGCACCCCCAAGCTGCCCAGTACAACAGACATTCTCCCAACAGAGCACACACGTACAACATGGCACTCCCATGTCTCCATCCAGCTTCTGTTTAATGTTTAAATCCGCCCTGATAACTTTTGATCACTTATCAAATGCTGTGTTTCATGAGTAGAAAGAAGATTGTAGCACCTGTCATCCCACTCTTGATCTATACTACTCCTATGCTGGCCATGGTGGGATATCCCATGATCTGTAAGGTTGGTGCTCCCTACAGGGTTGTTAACTATGCCAGGGCCATTGCTTGCTTAACAGGTTCTGTAACAGAGTAGCATGAAGATGCAAATACCATAATAGTTCAAACTGCTTTTTCAATTCCCTCTTAAAGAATTAACATGTTAATGACATGGATGCTGTGCTTTGCATTTCTACTACAGATCTTTGCTCATTTATAAAAAGCAATAGTTAATCCTTCAAAAAGACATGAAATAAAAATTTTTTTCTCAATTCAGTATTTGTTTGGGTTATTCTCTGGAGTTAAATTGAAAGTATAACCTTTCAACAGGTATTTGTAGCATAGCATGCAAACTTAATGCAAATTTAATGTATAATCCTTCATTTGAGTTTTCATGGCAATTTCTTCAGTTGTCCTTCTGTAATGTTTCTATAAGGTGTGAGGAACAGTTTTCCCAAGAAGTAAAATCTGCTGATTTATTTTGGTCAGGAGCCTCATTGCCTTTCTGAACTGTATTTATAGACACACAAAAAGATTCTCGGTTCTAATGTTGGTCCTAACATCCTTCCCTTTGAATGGCTGCAGCTTCCCTTTCCCCTGCTTTGTGGGCCTTACACCACTCCCCTCACTTCTTAGGCTCCTGGATGACAGTGGGTCTTAAAGTGGTGTGAGGAAAGGCCTCTGTTACCAAGTCTGCACCAGGCTACCATTAGTGGCTAGTAGGCCTGCTGGGAACAGGAACTATGCTGGGAAAATAGGAGTGAGGAATCATTATTGAGGGACACATTACTGGAATGATACGGGGTGAGGATTCAGTTGTCCTATGAATACACCAAGGCTGTGGACACACCACCACTACCACCCCCAAAAAGCAGGCAGGAATTAAAATGATAAAAGAGGTGAACAAAATCTCCCAGCAATGAAGAATGTGGCAGATTCAGAGGACCACATTCAAGGAACTCCCTCAGCAGACCATGTTACTGTCATTCTCACAGCTTCCTTTCTCCCACTGCCCATTAGAGAAGAAGGAACAGCAGCTCTCATGAGCTGGGGAATACATGGAAGCTGGAAGGGGGGGTTGGGATATCAGACTGCAATACACAGGGGAAGCAAGAAAAGGATAGAATCCAGCGATGTTGTGGAAGCCTCCAGATCCTACCTAAGAGTCACTGGAATATTGCCTTGATCGCCACTGCAGAAACTGCTTCAGAGGATGAAAACCACTAGTTTAGAAGAAGGGAAATTTGGAAGGCGTTTTAACAGTGAAAACAACAGGGAGGGTTACCCCAGGGGACAGTGGATATCAGATGTTAAACAAGCATCTGATTATGCTGCACTGTAGGATACATCCAT
This sequence comes from Lepidothrix coronata, assembly GCF_001604755.1. Lineage (NCBI taxonomy): Eukaryota > Metazoa > Chordata > Aves > Passeriformes > Pipridae > Lepidothrix > Lepidothrix coronata. Next base: position 524,171 of record NW_016690244.1, read on the forward strand.
CTTACTACTAATACAGCTAATGCTCATATATACTAGTGCTGGTTTTCTCATTTTAATGTGTGTTAAATACAAAATGCACTAACCAGTACTGCTGGTGGTTACTCCTGCTCAACCCACAAGTAACACTACACAACTGGAGTGTTCCTTCCCTACAATTTTTTCAATAAAAATATCCCCCAGTTATGGATTTAATGTTCAATCCTAGGTATACAACCGGTTCTAGTTGATTTCCACTGAATTTATCACATGCCAGTAAAACACATGTTCTGTAAAAACGAATGGTATTATTTCCTTTTTTTTTTCTACACACACAATTTTCCAGCCACTCTTCCACCAGCACACATGTTGCCTCCATCCTCTGCTCACAGATGGACCTTGTATTTTTCACTGACTATTTACAAAAGGTTGGTAATCAGTCCTGTATGTGAAGTAAATGAAATAAAAAAGGTAAATGTACTCTGGCAAGTGTTTCTTAGTCTGTTTCCTATCATGGGGGCCAGAAATGCATGTAAATCTCCCTGTGTCTTCAGAAAGTTATTTATATATTGGGACTGGCTGAATGCCCATTTCTTCATATCTTTCTGTCATTCATTAATTTTTTTCAGCAATAAACTAGTGTACAAATATGAATTACTGGCAAGCCTTAAAAATGTGATACATAACTATGAAGTTGCAGATTATAGACAGTCACAGCACATAGTCAAGAAAAATTGCAATGTTTGTTGCAGTAAATATGAACCCTGGGTTTTCACCCTTGTTAAAAAAAGTCAAATGAATTTTTATTAAAAAAAAAATTATCAAAGACTGACTGAAGTAGAGGAATAACTGATATCAATACTAATGTTGTCAAGGGGCGAGACAACTTCTTATAAAGGCAGATAATATGTAGCACTGACACTTGAGCAAGAATTTGCTAAGATGCTGTTTCCTTTTGAAAGGCTCCATGATGATACAAACTTCTTTCAAAAATATTTATGAAAAAAATGAAACAATTAGCTTGTTTTGCTAAATAAATCCTCAATGATGCAAACTTGACATTCATTTATCAGCACTAACTTGATCTCAACTTTTTTCTATCCTCAAGGGTTAAAATTAAACCGCAGCCTCTAACACTTCCTGCACTTCCTGTTTGTCCTGTTACCTCCTCGGTGGAGGTGTTGGGTTTGGGTTTTTTTATTCCAATCTTTAGTTTTAATTTTTGAATGGGAGGGACTATTTTCTTTGAAACCATTATTGCCAGCATCATGGAAATCAGTAAGCATACTCAGGCAAAAACCTCCTATCTAAACAACCTAACAAAAGAAAACACACAAATCAAAACCAGTTTGGCACATGCTTCTTACTAAACCAAACGAGAATGGCTCCACAATTCTTAATGCAGTCCACAAGCAGGCACTTCCCTTTTGGACAATAAAGTTTTACATCTTTTTTGCCAGTGGTGAACTTTGCTTTTTAATATACTATTTATTTCCCTGACACTTTGGCTAAAAGTAAAAACTGCTGCAGTTTAAGTATGTTACTTAGATTTTTGATATAATGCAAGCCTGGACACACATATATTCCATTACCTTCCATCCATCTCATCACAATGGTAACGCAGAAGCAAGAAGTGAGTCTCTCTCCTTCCATTCTGTACTCGCTGGTGTTTCCATCTGCTCTAAAAGGCTGTGACCAACTGTTCCACCTACTTTACTGTGAGTTTGCTTAAACATTACTCCTGGACATCTTCATTTTCTTATGTCAGCTGGCGTCCTTATGACTGTTTCACAAGGGAGTCTGTATATTGTTATCTGAACTGCTTATCTAAATTAAGTTCAGCAATTCCTCTTGATTGTGACAGAGATAAACTGCTGGCTGATGTTTTTCAGGGGGGGAAATATTTTCTCCTGGGACTTCAAGGATATGGGAGACATACACCATATTACTGAAGTTCCAAGGATATGAAATAACACATAGCATTATGTAACAGAGGATCAAATTAACAGAATGTACATTGAAACATCACAATCAAAATGCATAGTGAAATCATCTTTTCCCCCAATTTTTAAGACCTCTAATAGAAGGTCATAGCTAACCAGCACTTAAGACTCAGTCCTTGAAGTATCTGTAGGTGCTCAATGCCACACTGAAATTCCATAATCATTACAGATAGCATGCTCCTAAAGCTCTTGGCTACAATATGCCACTAAACACGCTTTTTCCAAAATCAAAGATCCCAATTATCCACTGGAACAAAGAAAGAACCTGTAACAAGCAAGCAGGACCCTGTTCCTAATTTTAAAATTATACAGCTTAGATTAGTAAAAACAAAAAATATTTAAAAACAGATATTCCTTAAATCTTAGACGGCTTTTTAAAAAAGCTGTTCACTACTCTGAGCAATTTTCTTCTACTGAAAACTTTAAGGGACATAAATATAAATGAACACATAGAAAAATGCCTCAAAAACAGGGTCAGTCATGGAAGCTACTTTTGTCAGCACTACTTATGTAGTCCATTACATTTTCATTCACCATAAAATTTTATTAAGTCCTGTTATTTTTGTTGGTTTCTGGGTGTCATCAATTTTAATTACAATTGCTTTTTTTTGTTTTGTTTTGCTGAGTTTGAATATTTTTAATCTATCCCTTTTATCAACCAAAAAAAGAAATCGACTTAATTTCTGTCACAGTGTACTTACCATACAGCTACAATTCTCCACATAAATTAAAGCAAATTAAAATGTATTTTACATTAGATAAAAATGTGTAGATAAAGATAAAGCTACAGAAACTGAAGCAGGCTAATTATAAACAGAGCTAATAGCTTAACTATAAAGCTTACCATAAAAAAACCAAAGACTAAGAATAAGAATAAAAATCTTGACAATGGAAAAACCCCTGTTCTCTTATTCAGACCGTCACATGTAAACCCTTACACATTTCATAATATCTGCACACCTAAAATACAAATATTTAAGGCTGTTTGCCCTTGGCTTGTTCCTTGGCCATTTTTAAGTGCCCTAACACAGTCTCAAAATTCTGTTCCATACCCTTAAGAGAAGAAGAAACTGTATCAACCTACTGAAGACTTTTTTTTTCTTTTTACTCTACTGTCCTCCTGCTTAGGTTAAATATTCAAGATTAGCATAAAGAACATAGAATTGTCCCAGTTATTAGTGCTATTACTCTTTCCTGCTGCTTATGTTGATGACACTATATGGCCAACAATCCTATAGTTACCTGTAATATACATTACATCACTGATTACTGCTTAGAGAGGCCATGAACTACAAGGCATGAAGCACTGCTCGCAACAATAGCACCCCATAAAAGAACCTTCAAAACTAGCACAAAGTTGAATAAATGGAAAAAAATTATTCAAATTCTAGAAAGGACCTAGGTCTATTCCAGCAACTCTGTTTAAGGAAGTCACCTGTCTGCAATTTCTTTCTTGACCCTCCATATGATGCGAAGCAGTGACAGAGAAGTTCCTTCAATATTGACACATTTTTTTATGTTGAATTACTTTGCAAAATTTTAAATTTTGTCCAAAACCAGAAGTTTGAACCTACAGTGGAAATTAGAGATTTATTTTAAGTAATACCAATACTTAAGAAATTATAAGTTTTGACAAATACTAAGGAGGTCTATTAAATTCTTAACTAGTAGTATACTTCCATTTCTAGCTTTACCAACTGAAGGTAAAGAAATGGGGAGTGTGCACCTGGAGGACAGATATCCTGATATCTGCCTGGAACAATCTCTGCTCCCCTTCGAGCTCCTTTGTTTTGGCTTGTTTTGTTTTGAGCTGCAAGAACTCTGCAAATGGGTGCTGCCAGCTTCTGGCAGCCATATGTGTTGCCTACCATCTGTTTTCATTCCACTGCACTATGGAGACAAACATACTTTATTTTTAGTGTTCTACATTTCCTGATGTTGCACATAATAGGGATAATATCTCACTAGACGTGAAAAATCTTCCATGGATAACGGCAACAGATTATCATACAGGACCAGACAAGAAAATTTTCATTACTTACTTCTCAATGCAAGCAAGTATATAATTTACACTGAAGTTTGCTTGATTCCTGCATACCTGTGCTTTCTTTCCACACTGCCTAGAAGGGGCTTCCTTCATATGTTTTAAAGATATATCTTTTCAGCAACTTCCTCCAGTGTAGGAAATTACTACCAATAATGAAGTAAGTTGCCTCTAATACTTGCTATTTTGCATGCAGCACTCAGCATCAAAAAAGGATACAAAGAAATTAATAGTACCATCAGCTCTAAGACAGAAAACTGTGCTACAAATGCCTGTTTGAAAGGAGGAATTCTGTGCACAGGCTCCCATAGTTCTGTTGGAAACCATGAGCTCCAAAATCAGTTTGCAAAAATTAACTGGGTAGTATAATATTTATGTAAATTTTGATTGAAAAGATTTCACTGTTACACCTCAACTTTGGAAGGCACCCATGGCACACTGGACATGGGAAGTTGTTCTTCAAAATGTACCAATACTGAGCTGAATTCTTGAAAACATTGCTGATTTTACCTGTATTAAGTCATACATTTCTTAATTTAACCCCATTTAACCTCCACCTCCTCAAGCTTCTAAGAAGTTGAGTAAGCATTGACTTTTAGCTACATGTGCCCTGATCAACATCTACTACTCATCCAGTATCATATCATTGCCAGCATAACTTAACACCCATACTTTTAGAGTAGACTGCAGTACAGATCTTTCCACCATGTAATATTGCAAATTCAGAATAGTGTAAGTTAATATTAAGCAACTATGGATGAGGAATTACCTCCAGTTTAAAAAAACAATACAAAAACATATTAAGATTTGCACTAAAATGGAGATCAGCAGAGAAAATTAGTGCCTTTATAACAGCTTATGCTGGAAGAGATTCAAAGTGTTCACTGTTTATAGGGTACTCCAAAAGACACCTGAAGGAGTTACATTTAAATTTTTCATATTAGCTCTATTCAGTCTGAGTGTTTTACTTATTAATCCTTTCATAAAATAAGCACTTCTATTCATTACAAATACAGAAGTACTTTTTCATTAATTAGATTGGTAAGGCATTTTTCAATCTTTCCAATTCATTTAAGCATTTTAATAATGGACTTCAATTACTCTCCTCCTTTATTAAGTTATCTGCAGCTCTTACTCTTCCCCCAGAGATTCTGACCAAAATTGTGAGAAAATTACTTTATCTTACTACTTTTAAATATATTCTGCCTTCTGCTTTCAAATTACCAGATGCAGTTAAGGAATTCTGCAAGTGCTCAAGGTCCTTATAAGTAATATAATGCAAAAACATAATTTCTGTCTTAAAGCAGTAACTTTTTCAGCTATCAAAATATGAAGTGGAAACATTTTTGTGGATTGGTTTCACTGAGTCTTCCTTTTCCTTTTTTTCTTTCAGGATAGTATATATTTTAGTCTAAAATACTTTTCTGTTGGTTCCCATCAAAATCTCAGAAAAAGCATTTAGCTGAAACCAAATGCAGGAGGAGTTTTGAATGGAGACTGGCAAATTCACCTTGCATTAGCCAGGTACTGATGAACAACCTTCCACACAGTACCCTGTCACTGTGTTGTTCTGTCTAAGGGAGTGAGACCCTTCCTTTCTAATCCCCCTTGTAAACTGTCAATTTACATTCAGAAGTATATAATCCATCATACATCATTCTGTCACTCCTAAACTGCCATAATCCACCACTTTTTAAGATGCCTGTGTGATCATTTTGATGCCTGCATTCACTGTGCCTTTGCAGTTTCCTAATAAAATCTGAATAGTTTTGTATTTCCTTAGATTTGTTGAAAGGTCAGTAAGCATTTATTTCAACAAAAATTATTTTTGACAATAATTTCAAATATACAGAGGTTGGAAAGGTCAGAAAATATAAGAAAAACTTTAAAAACACTCGTCTTGAGAACATCAACCCTAATTCTCACTTATTTTGAAATAAAACTACAGTTTGAACTTTGCATTTTAGTCCTATAATAGAAAATTTCTTGTATCTAGCCACAGCCTTCCTCAGATTCTCTGATAAAGACTATCTAATTTGAACATTCACTCCATGCTTTATTCACAGCACTGCAACATCTGACATCTCCTGGATGGCATTTTTTCATTTTTTTATTATATGACTGAAAATAAATTTAAACACTGCATTCATGAACAGAAAATTTGTATATATTTTTACATCAAATTTGGGTATAGTATTCAAAGCAAAGACAACAGCTTAAGAAGATTTCAACCTACATGCCTACTTTTAAAAAGATTTATTAAGCAAATCTGAATTTGTATCATTAAAAAGTATTTATAATTAATAACCTATTTTTTCATAGAAAAAAATTGTGATTTCTTACTTATTTTTAAGTCTCAATTTCATACCACAGGCTATGACAATTTTAGGTACATGTGACCACTTCTTTTAAAATTAGGTTCTAGCAACCTAAAATATTTCAGGCTTCAAAATATTTCTAAGTATTAAACACAGTTTTAATACTTAGATTGCAACAAGGAAATTTTGAAGTAATCTTGAAACTAACTTAATTTCAGCACTTCTGATATTACACAAAATCATATTTTTCTTTAAAACGCCTAAATTTTCTACTATTCTTTAAAATATTTTAAGATCATCAAAAGCATCTGTTGTAATTGGGAAACAGAATTCAAACTGTTTTTCCAAGTAGATTATTAAAAAAACCCCAAAAAACAGCAATCTAATCCCAAAATTCCAAATTAAAATCAAGTACAACTGCTTTGTGCTCCTATGGTCGAGTTTTGCTTCCTAAAAATTATTTCGTTTTCATTGTAAAGTTTACGAAAAGATACTTTATGGTTCAATGCCTTAATTTTGGTGTTTGTTTTTACAGATAAAGAGGTTTTCATTGTGATGTTTACCTATTCAATACATGTGCAGTTTCAAGTTGGTTTAATGAAAGCAGTGAAACAGGAAATAAGCTGCCAGCAGGATGAAGAAGAATTGCCAACCAAATCTTCGTGTTGTATCCATAGCATATTGTCTTCAAGGAATCCAAAGCACATCTCTGCAGTTCAGATTCTCAGAGGTCACTGAGCTTTATAATTATCTCCAAGCAATTTTCTCCACATCCTGTTAAGCTCTCTCTAAACAGCTGTGTGTGTTGCCATGCAGCTTCACCATCCCCTCCATCTAGAATTGCTTCCAACATAACTTCCGTTGCACCAGAAAAATCTGAATAGGAGCAAAGATTTTTATCTATTGGAGGAAAAGATAAATAATTCAGTAAGCCACTGCTCCAGACAGTATATAATGCTACAATGCATGTTAAAAAGTATACGTTGTAATGGATGTTTAAGGATCTCAGTTGCACCTACTCAAATTCATCTGTCCATTAGTGGCAAGGAAAAAAACAAACCACCAGCTACAAATTTTTAGTTATTATTTGTTTAACACTCATGTTCAGAGGACCTAGTCAGGATTGATGCCACCAGACACAGAAGCATCTGTACTCAGCATTGGAGAGGCCACACCTTGAGTACTGTGTCCAGTTCTGGGCCCCTCAGTTCAGGAAGGATATTGAGGTCCTGGAGCTGGTCCAGAGGAGGGCAACTAGGCTGGTGATGGGACTCGAGCACAAGTCCTATGAGGAGAGGCTGAAGGAGCTGGGGTTGTTCAGCCTGGAGAAGAGGAGGCTCAGGGGGGACCTCATCACTCTCTACAACTCCCTGAAAGGAGGTTGTAGCCAGGTGGGGGTTGGTCTCTTTTCCCAGGCAACTATCAGGCTAGACAAGAGGGTATGGTCTCAAGTTGTGCCAGGGCAGGATATTAGAAAGAATTTCTTTACAGAGAGGGTGATCAGACATTGGAATGGGCTGCCCAAGGAAGTAGTGGATTCTCCATCCCTGGAGATTTTTAAAAAGAGACTGGATGTGGTACTTAGTGCCATGGTTTAGTAAACACAGCAGTAGTGGATAAAGGGTTGGACTTGATGATCTCGGAGGTCCCTTCCAACCCAGCTGATTCTATGGTCTATCATTCGTAGTAAAACACTATTGTCTTGTATGCACTCTCTTGCTCTTGCCAGCCCTGCTCTGTTGCAGATAGGGTTGTATATATTAATAAAACTGGTTTTGTACCAGTGTTAATTAAATGCACAGTATTTTCTTGACCTTGCTAAGAAACACTGAGTTGGAAAAGTGAAAAAGTATTCGCATTTCATTTTTAGTATTTGCACAGTACTTTCTCCATATAAACTATTTATTTCCAGTTACACCTCTGCTGCGTGACATAATTCATTATTTAAATTTTACACTTACCTCCCATCAGAGCAATTTCTGCTTTTGGAGAGCAAAGTCTCCACTGTATTCTTCCACTCTGAAAAGTCTGACTGCTTGTCCTAACTGAAATGTTATCTATTTTTAGACCGACTGACTTGCACTCAAACTTCCAGCTGATGGAAGCAGAGGATGATCCTTCTTTTCGGGCTAAATAAACCTAAATGGAAAGAAGACATGTCAAAAACTGAGATGACCAAATCAAGATTTGGTCAAAAACTGAGATGACCACAAACATTAAATTAACAAGGACACAAAAATCTTAAGATAACACACTTTCATTCTCTGTCAAGCCTCTGAACCTTTAAAACTGTACTAAATACAATTTTATATATTAAAATTCCTTCATCCTTAAGTTTGTTCCACAGTTAGGTAATGGTACATCTTCATAGCCCTTCACTAGGGAACACTAAACTATTTCAACATACATAGTGAAGTCCAAGCCACAAAAACATTTAACTTATTATTTTTTAAAGACGCAGACTTCTGGGGTTTTCTATAATGCACAGGCCCCCACACTTAAGTTGCTCAGTGTTGCTGAAGAAGAAAACTGTGTCGTCAGTAGATTCTTCAGGTGTGGCTGCTGGCTGCTCACTACTTCTCCTAGGACTTGACATGTCTTGGTTAAAGCATATCACCCATGACAGCCATATATAAATCCTTCATGAACATTATTTCAACTGTTAGAACGTTGCATAATTTAATTTAGTCCCAATGCTGTTCTAAACTTCACCTGGCTGAATAGTCTCTCTCCCATATTAACGTTCATTAAAGTTCTGTGAACCCTCATAAGAATTTTGTAACAAGCATCCGACAGTTCTTTTAAGTATAACATCTATTATTAACAAACCAAGGAAACGGACATTACTGAATAAAGAGTGAAAACTGCTGTGATTCTTTTGGAAATCTAGGTTAAGGAAACTCAGAAAAATTCTGTCATGTCCAGGCTTCTGATTAATGTCATACTGACATTAGCTCTTTATTTTTTAATCTTGAAAGAACAACCCAGAATAAAATGATAATAAAACACAGCAGTATGTTTTACTAAAGATCCCACTCTAATATGAAAATCTCATTGGCAGACTATAAAACAGAATTTAAGTGTTCCTATTTTCATGTTTAAGAAAGCTCAAAGGTGTGATGTGTGATGTGTCTATGAAAATCTAATGATTTACTCTGTTTTCCTGTGAATATAATATTAATGTTCATGAAGGTGCTGATCTCCACAGGTTTTTTTTAGAGTATCTCAAGTAGGTCTAGCAAGAGCTTTCCCTTGATCAGATCTTATTGAACTGCTGTATTTGAGCAAGGAAGCCAAAACATTCCATTAAATACTACTTGGTTGAGGTGCACTAAAAATAGGTTTTTATCCCTAAAAGCCTTAAACATTAGCCTGTTTTGTTTTCCATTATAATATTCCAGCACTTAGCCAGAAAGAAAAAGAAAAAGTTTTCTTTTGTGTCTTTTTGATTGTCCTCTAACTTTCAAACTTGGCTGTTTTGTTTCCGGAATTATTTGAAAGAAGTCTGAATTCAGAGAAAAAAACCCGAACCAACAAACCAACTCATTCAAATTCTCCTTCTTCGGAGCAATTCTTCTGGAAAACAAGCCTTTTAGAAATACATGGATTTCAGATCTACAGGTTCTTACACTCTTATTATCACCTACTGTGGTCTGCTTGCTTGAGCCCTGGATGCCAAGTTATCTCTGGGTAATCTGATTGAATTTGTGATTTGCACCTGTTTGCATTGTGTAGCATAAAGTGAAGAGACACTGCATAGCAAGAAAATACACAAATACGATGGAGATGGCTACTATCAGATTGACCAAGATGATCGTTTATTTGAATCATTCCTATCAACACCATTGCAAAGACAGAATACGTAGCTGATGGTTATTTTCTGTTACTCCTGGGCTAATACCTACAGATACATTTTCTGTGGTTTTTAGATTTAAATTCCTTTCCATTCATCACATAGTAAATGATAAACTAAGTATTTCTGTAACGGCTCTTTTGGCTCTTAAGTTGTTGGACAGCTGCTGAACCAAATTTCAAAGCTCTATCTTGCAGAGCCATTAGAGGAGTTACAAAAATAACAGGCAAACACCAAACAACCTTTCCCCCTGCTGCTGTCTCCCATAATACAAAGAACCCCTAACGAAAAGTCATTTTAAATTTTCAGATTTTTACACAGGCTTTCTGCAGGATGTAATTCCTGCAGAACTAACACACCTTCCCCACAAGCCTGAGAGACATCTGGAGCTGTAGCTCCTAATTTCTCAAGGCCTTTGTCTCATCCTTTAGAGGTGCTGCTGAATACAAGATTAAAGTCTTTTCACCAGGCCTTTTAAATTGGTCGCACCCTGTTTCATCTGATTAGTAGAGGTGATCAGAACAGTAGTTTAGTTTCATTGCAAGGACAGTATGTTTCTTGCAAAAGCGAGGATAAGTGATCACTGCAAATATGAAAATATAATGTGCTATCGGATTTTTAGCAGATCCTAGGAAAGCAAAGAACAGCTGTCACTCACTCTTGAGTTTTTGTTACTTCTCTTCTACTGTTAGCCTACCCTGTTATGACACCTTTTATATTTTTCTCCCATTTCTTCCCTTTTTCTTTCTCCTTTTTGTAGCATAACCTCTCCAAGCTATTCCCTTGTTGGATTTTGCAAGTCAGTTTAGACCCAGCACAGAAAACCTCAGTTAGTTACATACCTAACTCCATTTTCATCAATGCAAAGTATAACCACTGCCTAAGCCAAAAAAATGTTTGGTCAGAGACCCTTCAGACTAGTAAAATGGCAGGGGAAGAAAGCAGGGCTATAGCCCCTGCCAGGAATATTCAGTTCCACAGTTGGTTGCTGTTGTGGGAAAAGCTGTTTGCTAGTAAAACACCCCTTCCCATCTCACAGGCTTCAGTTCTCAGATTTAGAGCATACGACTCTTCTGCTGCTCAGTGTCTTGACAGATGGGAAGGATTCTGGGCAGGGTATACAGTAATCTGGATAACTGATAGGTTTTTGCCTTCTTGCAGATGGAACTATAATATTTAGGATGACAATTTCTTCCTTTGTGTATCAAGGAGATACTCTGTAGAGCTATTCTCCAAAACAACAACAACAAAAAAATCCTTTTTTTCTTATTTTTTTTTTCTTCTTTGTTTTTTTTCTTTTTTCTTTTGAGAGAAGTACTGCTTTTCAATAAAATAGCATTTTCCCAAAAGCATAAGAAGGAAGTCATTTTTTAAAATTTGGTGCTCTGGCAAGGACTTTGCCTATCTGTAGAGAATTTGGTCATCCTTTCTGAAAGACAAGCTAAATTTATTTCCAATTTCTTAAATCATCTGGCAGTCTTACCTGAAGCTTAACAGTAACATTTACTAACATCAGCTAAATCCTATGGGCACCAAGAGAGGTTTTGATACCAAACATTGGCAAGGGTTTTCTCTTTTATTAGAGTTATACTTTTACAGTAGATTATATACTTTTAATAATTGCTATTCTTACCATTTTCCAATCTGTTTCAACTTTTCTCCAAACAGATTCTGCCTTCCAAACACCTGCTTCCCAGCCACTTATTTTTTCATTGTTATTGGAAATCCGTGTATAACTATCATCTACTATATTGTAGATGAGGTGGAAGAGTTTAGATGTCTTCTCCTTTTCAGAGGGAATAAAAAGTACTTCTTTTCTTTTCTGAAAAATTCAAAAAATACAAGCACCTTCAGTCCCCTATGCCTAAATTCCCCAGAGACTATGCTACTTTTAAACAGTATGTCATAGTTTTCCAATTCAGTTTTACTGCAAGTGAAAAAAAAGTCATTTTTAAGAGAGGTCATGGACAAAAGCACTTCTGCAGAACAGAAGTTTTAAACCAGTTTCCTACAATAGACCTGCACCTTTTTACAATTGGGAGCACTAATCCTATTTTTAAAGTTTTCATGTAATCACTTTTAGAAGTAATTTTTTAACAAGCTAACATAAAATTAGCACATTTAAGTAAGAAATTAGGGGTTAAGAATAAAAAAGTTTATATGTTGAGCATATTTCTTGTACAATCAATAAGTAAATGGTTATTTGAATAGCAAATGTAATTCTGTGACTACCATACACAGGTGCTTCGGTATGGCAGTTGACAAACCAACTTCAAAAAACTTCAAGTACAAACTTTGTAACTTTACCCTTTTATTTTTCTTAAAAAATTACTTTGTTCTTATGAGTTTCAGCAAAGCAGAAATTAAGTCTTCTAAACTATGGAGAACGGTAATAAACTCTTTGGTTCTCAAACTTAAACAATTCTATGAAATTCAATAATTTCACTGAACTGGTTCTATTTAGGACTGTCAGTCATTCACATGTCAGTATTGTTTCAAGACTAAGGTCACACCTTTGCATTCTGACTCAAGCTAAATATGACTACATATTAGAAAACTGTATCTTAGTATAAAATAAATAAAAATCAAATCTTGCTTTTGGAAATAGTAAAAAAAATATTGATATGAAAATCAACCAAGATTATTATTTAAGAGATTGTTTAAAGTACAGAATTCTAGTTGCTCCCACATTGTTTTATTGACAAAAACAGTTGGTCAAAACCTACTGTTGGTTAAAAGCTGGAAGTAACTAATAATAGAAGCGCTTTTTTAAAGTTTTCCCAATTGTTTTCAACTGTCTTAAATTTTCTAGTTTTGTCACACCAACTATTAAAAGGAAAAAATATTTTTTATTAATTTGTAAGAACAAAACACACTTTGGAGCAAGGACTCCCAAACATTACTGGAATCAACAGACAGTCGTCCAAATTTCCTTGTGGACCTCTACTGAATTCACATCAAACGTTCACCTCATGTTTTTGCATAATTCACTTGTTTTAACTGAATCTGCTAGCTACCTAACATGAGATGCTCTTCCTCTGCAGAGCATAATCATAAAACCTCTAGTTAGCTACCTCTAAGATGGACATCAGTGCAAAAGTTAAATACCTCTGGACCAATTTCGCCTCTGGCCATTCGCCAAGCCATTGAGCCTGATGTCCTTCCACCATATTCTCCAGGTTTAGGTGTTTTAGGAGAAATAAATTCAACAAGCTCCACAATAGTCCTTTCCAAGAGCTCTCTTTTTCTACTTTCTGACAAAGACTTTTGTCTCTGGAAAAAGACATACAAGAAATAGTAAAAAATTCAGAAAAAATGGTATTTGTAATTCTGCTCGAGTGACATCAACAGGGAAAAACAGGTTAAGATTTAAAATCTAGAATGACTGTTAGAAATATTAATCTTATACCACATACACAAATATAAACCAGTCATAATTGCATGGTTATTCAACAGTAGTGCTTTCTTTATGAACCTGCTATGCACTAACTATGTGGATTTCTTTTAAAACAAGGTTTGTGCTATGTTTTTAATATATTTGCTTGGATGATGAGATGCTTCTATACCATATTTGATCTCTATTTATATAGAGATATATATTCTGTACCATAGCTGTTTTCAGTATTATTTAGGGGGAAAGGAAGGTTAGTATCATTTTTGGGTCAAACTATTTTTCTCTAAGGTGGAATGATTTGGTTGGCAACAGTCTTGGTTTTGTGATTAAGCCCAAAAGATTCATTTCACTATATCATATACAAATATGTATATCATATAGATATATCATATATATATATATATAATAAACAAACTATGACATTTCCATTTTTGCTGATGTCAGAAAACTAAGAAAAACTTACTTCCAGGTAAATCAGTAGAAAATAAAAAGAATTACATAACATGCTTTCTTTCCTTATATCAATTAAAAAATGGGCATTAATTTGATGCAAAACATCGTAAAATTTCATTGAGAGGCTGGTATTTTGTCTGCATGATTTTCACGTCAAATATGCAAAGCTGGCATGTAAAGCCTTTTTTTTTTTTTTTTTTTACCTGGGATAAACTCAGACGGGGCTGGAAAATTGAGTATGTAAATTGTTACACATCATCTTTTTTTCTGTTTTGGTGATCACCCAAGGCATGCACACTCAGCCCACTAGGACCCAAAACTTGAGGCTGATAAACATTCCAATTATCCCAAAAGCAGTTCTGACCCCAGACAGTTTTGTTGTTAGAGATCACAAAAGAGACATTTCAAGATTGTTGTCTAGAACAAAAAAACCAATGTGGAATTGGGTAAAGGGAAGTAAATACAGAGAAATGATGAGAAACAGCTCCAACTGAACAAATTCCAGATGCCAAATACCAGTTCTAACACAGCAAGGGGGGAAAAAGCCCTCTGCTTGTGTTGATGGATGACAAGCAGCGATTCCAGCAGTGAAACACCAGGCCTTCCTCAATCTAACAGTTGCCTGAACACTTTGGATACGCATATGCAGTACTACAGATCTTGTTCCAGTTCAGAGAAAATTTGATATGGCTCACCCTAAGTTAACAATACCAACTACAATTTTCTTCAAGCCCCTTTGATGTAGGGGAAATCCAGTGTCAGGGGGCATCACCTCTGAAATCAGTGATGCCATGCTGAGAACTGGATGTCCTTGCTGTGCAGTTGTTCTAACAGCAGGCGAAAAAAAAAACCTGTTAACAGTGCTTCAACACGAAAAGGCTTCAGAAAACAGACCTCTTTATGTACAATACAAGAAATCAGTGAGATCCTCAGCTACAAACAGTACAAATATGTTAATTCTTGCCACCCGGCAGACTCCTGCATAGAAATGCTAGCAGCATGCAAGACATGCACAGTGCTCAGACTCTGCAGAGAACAACACTGCCTGTGCTGGGAAAACCTGTACCTACATTTCCTACCAATGACATTGTCATGAATAGCATCCATGTGCTGAAATGGATTTCAAGAACTCCATTATCAAGTGCCACGGCTCAAACTTCCTGCTTCTGGTTTTGTCTTTTTTTTTTCCCTAAGATATTACCCTCTACATACATGCTCAGGCCCCATCTTTGTTTGGCAGACAAAGAGAATGAGAAGGAAGAGGGATTGTGAATTGCACCTTTAAAATTAGTTCTGTATCAGGTGAGTTGTGCTGTTGATGCTTCCTGAAGGACTTAAACCTATGGTTTAAGTAGATCTACTGCTAGGTTTGACATAATTTGAGGGCAGAAATTGAATTTTAAACCTTTGACAAGGAATACTGGATCATCTCACATTAATCACCATGAAATGCTTGCAATTCAACCTAAATTACTAGTTTTCTTTGTAAGAGTTGACCTGGCTATAACTATAACCCTTCACAATCACTACCAAAAAATTTGGGCCTGGAGAAAATAAAAAAATACTTTGCTTCCCTGTCCCACCATCCCATTTCCAACGAAAGCAGTGGAAAGTTCAGGGTCCTCCCCCCACTATCTATAGGGGTAACATACAAGGGACTGGAATAGGACAGTGCCCATACAAAGTACGTGAAGAAAATTTGTAGTCAGTGCTATCATAGTGCTATGGTACTACAGAATAACATCAGATAGTGGGTAGCCCAGAGGCTACACACTCATTTAGGAATGCCTGACCCAGATAAAACAGACACAGTATTTTTGAAAAGTAAAACACTGTACTGAGGAGATTAAATTATCCTTGTCTGTTATCCATTTAACAGCAAGCCACTCAACGTGCTTTGAACCATTTTTGGTCTCTGCTTGGCAACTAAACAGACACACAGAAAAATAATGGCCACAGTCATTGCTCTTTATGCAGGAAAGAGCAGCAATGACCCCTCAAATCCATTTTTGCTAACACTGCAGTACGGGTGATAATGTATACTGCATGGCATGCTTCTCTTTAATTGTAACTTAGAAGAACTGAGCTTAAAAGACACAGTGTTGGAGCTTTGCATCAAACAACAAAAAGATTATAATCCCTCCTAGTGTGGAGCCAGTCTCTAGGAGCTGATGGGAAAAGGGAAAGTTAGTGGAGGCCTCTGGGTCAGTTATTGATCGAATAGGCTGCAGTGAAGGAAACCATATGAGCTGAAGTGGAGGTTCGTAGCAGGTTTTCATTACTCTGTTCAGTCACAAGACATCTCGACAGTCCCAGGGATAAGCTGCACACTCCTCTGTGACTGCACTCTGGTTAGCCTTGTCAGTGCTCCACTCTGCTATGTGACTAACTTTTCATTACTGACAAAATGATTTCAAGCCCTGGGCTCAAACATGAGTTCAACTCAATTCTTCACACTCAGTGTGTGGCTGTAACTCTGAAGCCAGCAGGCTCCTAAAAAGGCATAATCTGCTTATTAAAGCATCAGCTGTATACTACCACTGGAACTACAGTTTCCATGCACAGGAATATTAGCCCTGTAAGGAAGCGAGGCCAAAACAGAACCCCCCAGGTAGTTCACGGTTTTATGATATTCTAGTAAACTGAATCAAGCAAAGTTCATCCTGTTCCAACTATGGAGTGGAAAAAAGCTTAGCAGAGAGGTTCTGCAACTGTGATATGCAGGTATAAATGGCTCCATGTGTTCTGGGGATGTTAAGCATGAACAGTGCATATATATGTAACTGAGTCAAAGCTCTGCTGATGGTATCAATGCTTTTTGAACATCTTGGAAACAGAATCATTTCTTACACTTACTGCAGCTTGTCAAAAGTCACAGAAAGCAAATTAAGCCTACATTTCTTACAACTGTAAATGCTACTGTTTTCAAATCATAGCATTACTGATGTGGAAAACACTCAGCCACTGTCAAGGAGTCCACACAGTTAGAAAGGAGTTGCAGTTTACACCCAGCATCTGTTGATATACAAGTCTACACCAAAGTCACTAAGAAAAATAACATATACAGACACGTCTATGTAATAGATATGATAATCCTTTTGCATACCATTCTTTATCTTATTTCCCATAAGTTCAGCACTGCATCTGATTCTTATGTATTCAGGTTAAAATGTATACTTAATGGCATTTTTTAAATCCATAGTTCATGGACATTCTTATCACGTTACCAAATGCATTCTTTTGTTCAAGGACTTCACATTCTGCAGATGCTTGTGTTTCACTTTAATAAATCCATTTAAGAAAAGCTACATACCGTTCTATTTAGTGCATTAATTGTCTCACGTAGCGTTGCTTCGCTGAGTGCTGTCCTTCTAGAGAGTACTTCTTCATGTTTACAGCTGTATCTCCAGGTGACATCAACAACCTCAAGCACAAGTTGAAGAAGAAAGTAAAGTAACCAAAATTCTGATGTATCTTGCTTCATATTTAAAGAGGCTAGCTAATCAAAGCATGATCTTCTATAATAATTCTGGAAATCCCACCAAAATGGAATACATAACATACTTGCCCCAGGGCAAGTTTATTTATTATTAACATCATTACTCCTACCTCATCTTTGGAGAATGCAATTACATAGGAGAGCTTCTTTCCCCATCCAGTTTCATAGAGAAGAGGCTTATCACAGACATTTTCACAGGGATCACAATGAAGCCATCTTTTCTGAGATGAAGAATATACCTCAGTCCACACATGATCTATGTAATAAAGGCCAAGAATACACAATGAGTTATAAGGATAGAGCATCTCTTCTAACCTTGCAGAATCTTTTAACTTTTTCCAATTTATCAAACAAAAAAACAGGTGCAAGAACACGTTTTCTGTACATATACATTCAGAAACATTATCAGAGCTTTCTCTCTGTCTTTGGATCACAGTCTCTTAGATTCAACTAAAGACTGTATCATTCTGAAGTCAGTTATCTAACCTTACTTGCAGAACTGTATTTCATCTCATCAGGCAAGACAGAAAATTAAATGTATACTGTCTTTGTTAGCTGAACTGCATAACTGTACATGCTGCCTTGATGACTAATATAATATGAGAAACATAAAACACATAACCTCATTTTGCATAGGTTTATATTAACATTACAATATTCTAGAACACTGATACCTGTATAGTCCCAGACATATCTCGCTTCAAACCCTACAGCTCTGCAACACAGTGTAAAACAGTTTGCCCACTCGCCACAGCGTCCACGTCTGGTTTCCAGAAGTTTTTCAGGGTTGTTATACCTACAGGAGAAAAACAAAACAAGAATAACTGAGAATACATTTCACCTTTCAGAAATCTTTACATCACAACTGTTCTTCTGATGCTTTGAACAGATTTAAGTACTAATCAGTCTACAGATGATAACAGAAATGAATCACTGTTCTGCACAAAACAAGTCTGAGCAGGATGTTATTTCAGCTCATGTGACTCCATCATGTTTATAGTAGCACTAAAATGAATCTTATTTTTTAAGTTTTTAAGATTGATTTAGATGTCTTAAAATGTGATTTTTCTACACTAGTCCTTTTGATAGTTAGGAAAAATAACCCAAAGATTAGATTTTGCTCTTTTGCTATAGACTCAGCAAAAGATGTGTATTACAATGTGATTTCCCACAGAAGTGAAAGTTTTCCCTGAAATAACAAAACCCTATCTACGCGTGGTTAACAATACTAACATATTTTATTTAGAAGCTGTACTTCATCAAATTAACAGTGAAAAAAAAGTTAAATTAGACAAGTATTCAGAACAAGGCCCCATAGCAGAAAGCAATATATTGGTTTTAATCTGATACTGTAGAGAAATTGCTGATCATCAACCATTCTATCATCATACTTAAAACAGCTTCACTAATCTTTCAACTAACAACTTACCACTTGTTCACGAAATGCACAAATGAAAAGCTGTTTGTTGAAAGACAAGAAAAAAGACAAAGGAAACCTCTGTGTGCTCACCTTGGGAATCTATTAGAGAACTGACACTGGTTGCAGTAGTGGTTTTCCACTCGACTGGCACTCCACCTTACATCATCCTCAGTAGGCAACAGGTAGTCACTTTTAGGCTCTGTCTGCCCACCACACCTGCTGCAAGGAAGACTATTTACCCAATGAAAAAAGTAAGTCTTAAACCACTCCAAAAGCTCCAACAATAGGAAGTCCTCTTCATTCACATGTGCACCTGTAAAATTTATACAACATAAAGTTAGTTCATACGGAAAAGTAATTTAGTTGAACTTGATAGTATCTATGCAAATCAGCATCTCTGGGCCTTTATGATATTTTAGAAGTACATATAAAATATATGTACTTCTAAAATATAAAAATTATATTAAACAAGCTTCATAATAATAATACTTAAGCACACATTAAAAAGAAAATCTAAATTGTCAAGACCGAATAAGGTCAAACTTAAAAACAAAAAACTGCACTCCTAAACACTACAGCTAGGACAAGAATAAGAAATCGCTCAAAAAAACAAGTCAGATATACATGGAAGCCTGGTGAAGTTTCTCATGCCTCTCATACTCTTGCAGGGCTTTGGGAGAGTGCTAATTCTTTTTTTGCTCCTAAATATTATTTTCTTATTCTTAGCTATTTCCTATTCTAAACTAAGAATAACAATTGCTTTGATTTCAAAATCCCAAAGAACCAGATGCTGGCAGCAATCCAGACAACCAGGTGTAGTAAGAACAGACTTTCTACAAACCCAGCTTAATTATTGTAGAATATATGTATATACCATGCAAACAAGTTGAATTTGTAAGTTGAGTTTGTTTTAAATTCAGCATATAAACACCTTTCTCAGCTTATCCAAAGTAGGCACAGGATGTCTTTAATTTTCTGCTCTAGCTGATTTCACCATACCAAACTCTTCTGGCCCATTTTCCTGGCCACAACACATCTTAGAATCTACTCAAACACTGTCACTGTTCTGACACCTGGAAACAGCCCCACTTTCCCTAAATAAAAAATGTGAAAATCCAGTCTTTCAGGAGAGAGCCATTCCTTTAAACTTCTTGGAATCTTTATATGCACATTCTGCTCTGGTGCCCAGAGAGATACTCTTCTTTCTCAGATACAAATATTCAAATAAGTCCCCTATCAATCCCATTATCACCAAAAACATAGGTATTAATACCTGGCTATTTTTATGTACTACAGCTTTCTTCTTGTCACAGTGAAGACAGGTTTGACTAATGAATATTAACAGACAAAAATTAATGTATAAAAATGCTGCTTAAATAAAGTTGAAAGCAAATTGCATTTGTGCAAGAGTTCCTTTTTCAGGATGGTGAAGAAAGACTAGGTAAGATGTGCATTTTACTTATTTAAGCTCAGTTCACATCTTGCTCTGAAGCTGTAGTGGTCTTTGATACAAAAGACCCTGTAGGGGCTCTAACACTATTAAACACACATTGCAAGACTGTGAAGTGCATGGGAAGAGATCATCTGTTAATCAAAGCAAAACCACCTGATTACAGTAAGATTTCCATTTTTACTTATGTATGTGAAAACTCTTTGTGCTGGAACACTCAGACAAGGGCTTACTGCTTGCAAAATGGATATGCCTGTTCTGCTAAAAGCTGAACAATAAAATTTCAAGCACAGGCCATATTCTCTTTTTCTGGATAACATTCAAACTAGAACCCACCAATGACAATATGACTACTATGGTATGAACATTATTCTCTTGGTTCATAAAATAAATCCTTCATTGAAACATCACATGGGAACAATGACAAATGTGAGTTATTTGAACAGAAAATAGCTGTGACACACAGCTATTTCTGACTGTGCAGTCTATCTGTCTAATGGAATGTGGCAAAAAGTAAAAAACAAATCCATACTTCTGATCAAATAACCATCATCTTCTTAGCATACTCTTTATTAGTCAAAAATGCTTATTACATGTTGTAAGACAAGTCCTAAAAACAAGTGTTCTGTAGCATTAAGTAGTTATTCCCACAGGTGGCAGTCAGTGCAGCAGTACAGATAAACCAAAGAAGCTGAAAGGGCCAATTACCCATGTATGTCATACACAGTCCATTCCCAAATGAATTTTCTATAAAGCTCTTCAAAAAGGCTTTCAAGCTGTCACGATCTAAAACAGTGAAATTCCATCTCTTCCCCATTATTTGTATCTAAATTAAGGTCTGGAAGCCATTTTGAATAGCTCAGCTTGATGGCTTAGGAAGCACCTGGAAACATTACCCTCCTCCTTCCTTCCCCTTTTTAAACAATGTACACAGCAGTATTAGAACACAGTCTAAGAGGTATGCTCATCCTTTTTTTTTTTTGCTTCTTATAGGAATTTAATAGTTGTCATTTATTACTGCTAAGTCTCTTTTCTCCATTGCATGCTGAATGAGTATGCTTTGTACTTGTTTATGTGGTTTCTTACTTCCCAGTACAGTTGTATAAGAAAACAAAAACTACTAAGAAAATCCACTATGAAAAAGTTCCCTAACGCCAAAGGCACAATTGCATATTAGCACGTGGCTGTATGAGACATCACAAAGTAATTTATAAAAACCCATGAGATTATTTCTGGTTTGCAAACCAACAGCACTCCCATAAAGTTAGCAGAATTGCTTCAAACAGGCTTCTATCAAAGATTCATAGTGAGAAGGATTTTTTATGTTTAAAGACTGTCTTGGAAATGTGGGGTTTTTTTAATATTTATCACACAGAATAATATTTCACTATATCACTGAAACAAATCTAAAACTGTCACCTGAAAATAGAAATATATAATTTTAACTGACAATAACTTCATACATTCAAAACAAATTTGCATTTATGAAGAAAACAAATTTTAGAGAGTGATACCACAAGTATTTAGGCCTACATTTCACATCTAGCTCCAAGAGGATGGCATGTGAATAACCCTATTAATTTAAACATTAGTGAGAAAGGTGATTGTATCAGGTGGCATCTTGGAAAGGTCTCATGCAAAATCTCACCAATATCACTTTTAAAAAGAGAAGCAGTATTTAAAATTTTTATTCTGAATTTAGAATGTAGTACATACAGGAAAATTGCAAGAATTGACAATTTCGAAATAGTGACTACTCAAACAAACAGCTCCCCTCCTCTTTTTGTACCTATTTCACCTATTTCACTCTAAATCCAAACCCCATTTTTTTCCCCAGCATTGTTTACTACTAATTCAGAAATTAAAAATCCAAAATTTCTATGTGAAGCAGTAAAAGATGGATGACAAAAGTAAAATAAAAAATAAGAGAAGGAGAGAGTAGGAAATTAGGAAGAAGGTAATTCCAACTTAGAAACAGCATTTGAAACCTGCAAACATATGACCAAATACAGCCAATACATAGTATGTTTGAAGGAGTACTTCTAGTTTCATATACATTATAACTTGGCGGCATTACCTTTGTCCAGTCTTGTAGCTTGTGATAGCTTTTTCTGAGCCTTGTTCTTTAATTCCTGGAGGGGAATTGCAGCTAGTGCTTTCTGCTGAATAGAAGGATTCTCATACATCAATACAAGATCCTCAAATTTTGTTTGAAGCGTTTTCAAGATATTTGCAGCCTGCAAAAGGATTTTCAATTATAAGACAATTTACGAACTTTCACCTTAAGGCAAAAAACCCAAGCTCTCTTATTTTTAGCTTAAGTCAGTCATAATTCTGTATTCATACTTACATTATATGTATTGCAGGCAAAATGCTTATGTGTAAAGATATCAACAAAAATCGCAGGCAACACCACCCAAACTGTAAGTCTGACCTTGTCATCTCTGAGCATTCTGAATGGTGTCCTCAGTGAAAAGTGTACTGACTCAGACAGAAGAGAAAATTGTTTCTAAGGACACCTCCGACAGCAAAGCTTTTGACTTATTCCAGTCCCCTACTCCATCCCCCTACCTTTCTTTTGGACACATTTTACCTGAAATCCATAAAAAAACCTGTAAACACTTTCATTTCCTGGACACTGCTACACCAGTTCATAGAACTCTTGTTATTGATGACTGCTGCTTTTTTATTTCTTATTTATGAATGTTGCCTGTCTATTTCTACTTCCTTCTCTCACATATCAACTCTGATACAGATTTGAATAGACAGCCCTGTGACCATAAAGTGAACACACTGTTTCAGAAGAAATTGTGTATGAGAACTAGGCTTGATCAGTCAGTCATCCTAAGTGTTACCTAGTGACAACTACAAGTCGCACCCAATAAGGTACACCCATAGCTAGTAAAATAAACAGCTGAAGATAATAATAACGGAGTTAGTAGCTGAGCAAGCTACTTACCCCCATTTAAAGGGGAGTCACATAGAAAATGAAATGAGATTTTTAAATTAAGGGCCTAGCATATTTTGGGGGGAAGCCCGTGGCACTGCTAAATTACCTTTTCTCTACTGCTATATCATGCTTCAGTCTTTAGCCTTGTTAACTACCACCTTAATTTAATCAAAAATCCCACACTTTCCTGAGATGCTGGCAGCAAACACACGTGTGAGAACTCTTCAGAAGATAATTTCTTTCAAAGGAGCACTTAAATTACAAGTGATTATTTTGATGCTGGAGAGTACTGCAGGACCAGTCTTTAATTTTCATAACTGCTAAAACAGAACAGAGCTGGTTTTACTCCTCCTGGAGGTCATAAGCTATAGGTAACTGGTTTAACATCATAAACTCAATTGTGTCCAGATTCACCTTAATGCAAGTTGAAAGAACAGAAATAAGGGATGTTAGAGACTGCCAAAGGCTTATAGACCTTCATGTTCTGTCAGCTTCCTGAAAGAATATTCAGAGATATTGCTAAGCACAGCAGGAAGTCTCCCGGAAAAACTACTCCGGTTTTCCCACTGGCAAACACCCTAAGTGTTACAGTAGTGCTTAACTGGTTTCATGGAAGCCACCATGTAATGATGAAGTCTTATGCAAAAATCTTAGAAGGGTGGTGAACATCACAGCAGTTCTAAGTTTGGATACAACTTTCCTCCAGTAGTCACTATGCCATCTAGGAAAGGATCAGAATCCATCTAACAGAATTAATGACTAGCCAGAGCTTTCCTTTCCCCGAGTCTCAAGAACGTTTTACAACGAGATATATGAGGTAAAACAATGATAGGTTAGGTACCATTTAGGAATATTCCTGTGTTGTCTCAAGTAAGCCAATTTTCCCTGCGCTTACCAGGACTCCCATGAATGACAAATGTAACACATAGGCAAGAAAAAAATGCTTGCACTACAGAAACCACTCTAAATCTCTCTGACATCTGTCAGCAGAGCACACAACAATAATACAACTATAACTCGGCATCATACTCACTAAAAAACAAAACCCTCATTGCTGTGCAAGCAAAACAGCCAAGTCACAGCCAGAAGGTATTTTATGGACTTCCTTCCCATCAACCCAGACTATACAGATCAAATCCAATGGTTCAGAGAGCTATCAGTATAGTTCCCTGAAGGGATCAGCTGAAATACAGCATTCTAATAAAGCGCCAACATTGCATTTCCAGTGTCTCTAAATTGTAGTAAGTTTGGTTCCACCATCCATGCTGAATCTTAAGAAGCGTGGAAAATTAATAGTTGCAAAGAAATGGATCCACTATGATGGCTACTGTATGTTGGGGCAGAATAACTATAAATGGAAAGGATTAACAACAGAATACATTGTGTCAACTTGAAATCTGCAATATTTTTCTCATTGCAAGATTAACTTTTAAAGGTTCCAGTACTAAGCAACACAGCAGCAAGTCACTCTAGAGGTCTTATAATCACTTCCAAAAACCACTGCACAACTGGCTGAAACAGTAAAAATCAAGAAGCAGGCAAAAAACCAACTCAGAAATCCCCAACCAAATTCAAATAAATCTAGTTAATATATTTCAGAGGCAATCACTACCAGGTTAGCATAATTAAACAGCTCAATATTCAAGTGTCTACAACAGTTCCCTTCCCAAAGGATATTTTGGGTGATGATGGGTCACTGAGAGCTCTCTATCCCCTAAAGCCATCGCTTCAAACCATGCTGTGCCATTTCTTGTCCACTGATTTTGGGTAGGTATTGGAAATAAACAGTATGTCATAGTTCAGTATCCAACAATATCCTGATAACTTAAAAGTGGCAAACTGTGTTTAAGGATGTATGAGAAGCAAGCTTTTTTTGAAAGGATTCAACTTACACCAACTTTAGGACCAAAGTGACACTGATTCTAAGGAGAAAAACTCTTTGGAAAATTAAACCAAAGCATCCTTAAAACCTTCTATCTAAAGGCATAACCTAATTTTTCAAAGCTGTATGAGATGTTGCATCTTCTTCTTCCATTGGGCCAGTTAACAACAGATGAAAGGATACTGCCTCTGTCTTGATCAGGAACTTCATCTCAACCTCTTGGACAAGGGAAACTCTGCATAGATAACTACAGATTTGTCCTCTCCCGGCTAAATTCCTGTCTTCAACGACAGGCACATGTGAAAGAAGAAAGGCCTCCTCACAGGCTACACATAGAAATCATAGTGCATGAACCAAGATACCAACAACTAAAAACAGTACAATCACTTTCCTGTTCTTTCTCTGGCTCTCAAATACCAAATATAAGCCTAGTCTTTGCTTCCCACCCCTCCCCTCGTTCCCCACGTTGCTATTCCCTCCCAATACAAATCAGCTTTTTTTCATGACACCCTGATTAAAAAAACAGTCATGGAGATCTTCAACAAAATCTCTTGCCAATATTCTACTTATGGCACATTTCATGTTTAAGTTGCGTGGAGATTGAAGAAAACACTCAAAAAACGTCAGAAACCATTGGAAAAAAACCCCTCTAGTCCAACCTCCTACTCAAAACAGGTCAGGCCAAGTTCCTCTAAGCTTTACTCAGATGGAGCTTATAAATGTGCTCATTTGGAGACTATACAGCTTCTCTGAGCAACCTGTCTCAACAGTCAACTTTTCTTCAATCTTTATATTCAAGACTAGTGAACCTATAAAGTTTCCAGGTTATAATTACCATTTCAAGAGATTGCACAAGTGATGTTTCTGGTCGCTGACGGGCAGGGGCAAGAACAGGTCTTGAAGGCCGTTGTGCAGCTGTCTGAGTGCTGCTGACAGTTTCAGCGGATCCTGATTTGGGGATTTGGTTTGACTCATTCAGTCTGCTGCTTCTCTCTCCAGCAATTAAGTCTCTGATTTTACGTAGTTGCTCAATCGAAGCTTCCTTAGGGAAAACCAGGTGAGTTTCTCCCTGAAATTTAGACAAATGAATTCAGCAGTTAATGCAGATCTAAGGTACTCAGTGGTTTTTAAGTTAGCATGCTAAGACTTGGCAGGATTCAGCTTTCAGATTAGGTCCCTTCACAGCAGAAGCCTGAGGTCCCTCACAGCTTCAGAAACCATTAGATTAAGAATTTATAGTCAACCTAGAGAAAAAAGGCCCATAATAACATGCTTTTGTTAATAACTTATTCTGCAGAGCCACACATGGACTATGTAGTTATGGTTTTGGAGAGAAAGCAGCAACAACAGAAATGAACAACAAACGCCCAGTTCTCACAGGACAGCAGTGAAATGCTTGGCAACACAGTAGGACAGCCAATGCTGGGAAAAGAAGACCTTAGAATGGCACCTGCTGGGAATTCTCTTCCATACTAATATTTGTTAGGTTTAACTTTTCAGATAGGAAATATTATTTTTATTGAGACCTGCACCCAGGTTGATTTCTGGGCTCCTATTTTTGATTGTAACACGATTATTGGCAGCATAACAAAAAATCAGTAACTGTTACAGAAGCAAGTATCAGCATACTTAGCATAAAGAAATAGGTTGCTAAAAGCATGAATATCCTGAAGTATTTATACTTTAACAGTTTCAGTTTCTACCACTGAAACACTTCTATTTATTGAGGTGACTAATTTGTTTATCCACAGCTACCTTAGGTCACCCATCAATGCAGATGTAGTGCTTCACATTAACACTTAAAATCACTGCAAAACTAAATGGAATGTATTGATCTCCCAGAAGAGTGAGGAAATACATTCCTCATTTTTTAATTGAAAAAGTTTGCTTACCAAGCAGAGACAAAAGAAGGAACAATTTTAGTTAACCAGCTGAAGAGAAATTGGTGAGCTCCAGCCTTGACTGACACAATAACCATAAGACTGAGCCAACACATTCAGAGATCTGCTTGAGTGCTTCACTAGCTACACCAACCACCTCCTGGCTAAAATACATCATTAGAAGTCTCCTGAGCACCAGCATGAGAATAAATCCACACACTGTTTCTCCCTCTGCAGTCACCACTTCTTTCAGCACACCTTTTTTTTTAATTAGAACAATTACACTAATTAACCCAAAGAGAAGGCAGAGGTCTCATGACAGCTTAGCCTAAGTAACATAATATATGTACCCATAGAGAAGTGTGGCATCAAATAGACAAAGCAAAGCAAGAGCTTTGCACCTTTAAACAAGAGCTGAGTTTCCACCCCAGGTCTCCAGTAATTACAAAGGCTGCTTCTAGTTTAACAATCTTGGCAGTTTAAGTTCCACCAAGACAGGGACCACATCAGGACACAAAGCAATGTTCGAAATACATCTTTGTGACTGCAACAGAATCAAGATTCACTCCAAACTACTTCAGGATATAGTTTTCTAACTTTTTAAAATGAACTTTTAAAGACTCAGTCCTCCTCCTACTACTTGAAGAGTCTACTGCCCTTTACTGCTGTCATGACAACACCAGTACTTGTGCAGCTGCACTACAAACTACTACTCTGGTTTTGGTTTAGGGGATTGATTTTTAATCAAATCAGCTTCCCTTACCTAACCCACTATGGGGCCAAAGAAGTCCTACTGACAGCAGGAACAAGGAGCAGAAATGCAGTGCTTTCTTTTTCTCTCTTCCAAATGACAGTTTCTACACACATTTACAATGTCTGATGGAGCAGTCTGATGTCCACCTAAAAGCGGGTTGCTACTAAGAGAGGGGGGTTTTAACCCTGCTTCCCACCATTTCCTTTTTGGAACGTATCCAGCCATTCAGCAAACCAGCAGTGCACCTGAGCAGCAGAAAACCAACCTTGTCACGGATTAGCTTAGCCCTAGCTCCACCAGATTTCTGAAGCAGCCTCATCTAAATTCGCTCTTGGTATCTGTGGATATTTGCAAACAAGGACTGAAAAAAAGTAGCAATTGGCTTAAAATCTACTGCCTTGCAACTCGGGAAGCAGAAAAAAATCATCCATCAATTTTAGTGTGTAAACTGATGAAGACATCAGAAATTACTAAATTACACTCACCTCCTGAAACCCCATTTCAAATAAACATTCAACCGCTCCTCTGACAGGCAACAGCCTTGTGGAAAATGCTGGATTTCCAATCCGAATTAATCTATACTTTTCTTCATATGGATTCCTGAAGAAATAAAAGTCATAATTATGTTTGCAAATTAAATAAACACTTAAAAGTTAGGTAACTGCACTAATTAGCATTAGTCACTCATAAGGGATTTTTAAAAAGTTTTGTTTCCTTCACACCATGTAGGCAGAATGTGAAACCTACCTAAAACTTTTACTTAATTCTTGTCCTTTTGCATTTAACTCAAAGAGTTACAAACTGGTGCTAAATTTTAGTTCGCAACTTCAATTCATAAACACATGTTTTGTAGTGCTACCCAGCAGGGCTTAGTCTGCAGTGACAGTCAGAGACAACTTCACATCCCCCCCTACCTGGTAGCATTCTAATTGAACTTCTCAATTTGATGCTGGATGGCTTTAGTCCAACCATGGAAGCTGTGCTAAAGTGCCTGATACATGGGTGAAACAACTGCAGTTTCTGCTTCTCGAAGGGCTGCCTCTCATTTCCTATTTCCTCTTTCAACTTTTAAAAACCTCCTTCTCTCGCTTCTTCCTTTAAAAAGAGTCAGCCCAGGATGCACCATTCTCTGCCACACAGCAGCTTTTACAAGTATATATAGACAGGGAGGGGCAGCTCGTACACCTCGACATGCTGGAAGAAGACATCAAGGTCAATCACACATATTAGTGTTTATGTGCACCCTACAGGGCCACTTGCAGAAATTCAACTATAATTAACTCTTAGTACCAACCTTGCTAAGTCAGAAGGGAAGGGCAAGAGAAAAACCCAGAAAAAAAAAAGATCAAATCAAAACGAAGTTAAAATCAAGTTAAAATCAGCATTACTTGTTATTACCTGCTTTTAGGCGAATAAATGCTTGCAAAATCAGGGACAAGGCATGATTTTGCGTTTAACACAAAAAAACGCCCCCCAAGCTTTCAAAACAAACCAACCAGCAACAAACAAAGAAATAAAAATCCAGGACACTACACCTCCAGCTAAGTAACCTTATTTTTAAAACAACGACAAAAAGACGAGAGAAGCTTCTGAACTTCGACGTTACACAAGAGAAGCAAAGCCGCCGCTCGGCGCCGGGGAGCGGCCGCGGGAACCCTGCGGCACTGCCCGCGGAACGAAGGCGGCGACCCGACTCACCGGAGGATGTTGTCGGCGTACGTGAGGAGCAGGCGCGACGCCTCCAGGAAGATCTCGCGGCCGTTCTGGCACAGCTCGCTCACGGCGGCGGAGCCCGGCGCGGACGACAGACCCAGCGCGGCCGCCATCGCTCCCCCCGCCCAGCGGCACCGCCCGCCCCCGCCACTGCGCCAAACGCATGCGCGATGGGAGCGACGAGGTCACCGCCCTCCGCCGGGCAGCACCGCCCGCCCCAGCACGCATGCGCCGGGGGAGCGGTGCGGGCACTGCGCGCAGACGCCACGCCCACAGCTCGTGCGTGAGGTGGGGGGGCCTTAAAGGGCCAGAGGGGAGTTAATACATTCCCGACCCCCCAGTGCAGCGGGACCTCCCCGTCACAACACGTTGTCCCGAACTAGGTTCTTTCTCCCTGTGTGCGAGAGGCCAATGCACACACGGAGTGGATGTATTTGATTTATTTACGGTTCTGCTCAGAAAGGGGTGCTGCGTGGCAAATCCACAAAGCCGGCACGACGACTACCAAAACTTTTCGCTATTTATACATGTTAGCAAACAAAGGCGTTAATGTTCATTGGCGGTAATTTACCTAGTTCTCTTATTAATTAGGCTTCTATTGGTTAACTGAGTTTCTTCCTTATCTAGGGGGTTCTGCCAAATGTCCTTGCGGCCAGTAAATTCTTGCATTCTTTGTGTCCACTATCAGTGGTACATCCTTCTTCCCATGCTTTGTTAACCTTTCCCTGGGTCTGAGATCACTGAAACATGTCGAGCCCTAAACCTTAACAAAGCAATTCTTTCAACAAGCAATTTTTCTTTCTAACACCTGGACCATCACTTAGAGCTTGATTAAATCTCCTTTCTTGTTGATTCGGCTTGAAAGTAGACAAAGATCAAACATCAAAAAACATCCTGTCCTAAGAAAATTTTTACATATTCCACATTTTGCAACATCGGGAGCCCCTTGGCAGGCAGTAACATCCTCAAGGATATAAATCCCCTTCTGTACTGCCCTGGTTTGGCAATGCTCTCTGATGGTGCCAAACCTTCAGCCTCACCTGGGCTACCCGGGTGGAATACCACTGAAGCAACTCGGTCCCGCCCCGACACCTGGCCCAGCACTACCCAAAGTCTGTTCCAGCAAAGCTAAAAAGCCCTGGTCGGCTGCTTCTAGACATTTGTGCTACCAGTGAAAGAACTTCGGTGAAGAACCTTGGACACAAAGACTGGTGAGGCTTTGCTTTCTTAGGAATGCAGATTTAAAGAATTCCAAGCAAAAGAGGTCTTTAAAATTCAGCCTGATTTTGCAGCTGACATTACATTCTAGCTCTGCTGTCTGCTTTTGACAGGTCACTGCTCAGCTTCTGTGATTTTTTAAAGGAAGTGGTACATATTCCTCACAAAAGCTGAGATTCAACACTGGGCAATTCACTTTTGCTGAGATTGCACTTATTGTTCCTACTAGTATTGTTGAAAAAAGTTACTAACACATCCCTCAGAATCATGAAACTGGTACCAAAGTAATAAAATTTTAATTTAAGATGATGTTCCTTGGCTGCTGCTTCAGCTTTTAACTTCCTTTCCATGTCTTTCACATAGTTATGTGGCTCTGAATGTTGGCTGCGCTCTGAAATTTAATGATTAACTAAATTGCTATATGTGTAACAAAATTATATAATGCATATAAGTATAGCATTTGTAAATAATGCTTTGGAAGTACTTATAGGAAAGCTGTATGAAAATTGAGAAGACCAAGTGCCAACTTCCAACAAATTACTAACACACAAATGTCCAAGGAATATTATTTCTAAAGGGAAATTAAATACAGATGCTTCATTTAAAAATAGTGGGGTTTTTTCTATATTAAGTACTCCATTTCCCTCCTTTTTGGCATCTAGGTTTTTTTTTTTCCTTTTTTACTGCAGTAGGTGGTTCATTAATGTGCTATGGTTTGTATTTAGAAGTAGCTGTGATTGCAGCTAAGAAGCATCATCGTATTGTGTGTGAGTAAACAGATTTCCGTTTTCTTACTGCCCTACATTATAAAAGGTATCACCTAACAAGTAAACTCCACATTTATGTAATTAATTCATGTCTCTGTTGATGAGACTTTGACACACATTTTATGGTCTGCCACGGTAGCTTCTCAGTCTTCGTGTATTTTAAGTGAGATACCACTGTCCTAAGTAAAAATCTAGTTGTTCGTACATGTCATTTCAGGCACAGCTTGGTCTCAGTTCAGATCATCCATTCTTGCAGCTGGAAGCAGCAACCACAAATAGTTTACTAGTGTGCATTGGTGCTGTTGGCATATTTGTACCTGTATTTTCAAGACTCTGCTGTAAAGCCAGTGATCATTTTGTCTTCTCTACCAGCATTTCAGAATCCGTGAGGAGGAGCACTTTCAAGAAATCATTTAGACTGGAAAAGATCTTTACTATCACTGAGTCCAGTGCTGTCAAGTCCACCACTAAACCATGTCCCCAAATGTCTTTTAAACACCCCCAGGGACGGTGACTCCACCACTTCCGTCAGCAGCCTGGTCAAATGCTTGACAACTGCTTCCAGTGAAGAAAACGTTCCTAATATCCAATCTAAACCTCCCCTGGCACAACTTGAGGCCATTTCCTCTGGTTCTGTCACTTGTTACCTGGGAGAAGAAACAGACTCCCACCTGTCTACAGCCTCTATTCAAACAGCTGTAGAGAGCGATAAGGTCTTGCGTATTACCCCACCGGAGACCGTGTGTTTGTTTGAGAGGGGGTTTCCTTACTCTTCCTTTGCGTGTTTAATCACGTGGTTTGGGAAGGAAATGATAACCTCGCCTTTTCCAGCTCTCTGGGTTATTTACACCGCCTCCCTCCCCACCCGCCTACACCGCGAGGCGGGGCCAGACGAGAGGAAGCGCCGCTGGGCCGCGCGTACCCACACACCTCCTCCTCTTCCCCCCCCCGGCCTGCCGCGTGGTGCGGCCCCGCGCCGCCGGAACGGGAGCGGGAGGGAGAGCGAACCATCGCGGAGCGGGGGGGGGAGCCCGGGCGGTGGAGGTACCGCTGAGGCGGAGGGAGGCGGGGGCCGCGGAGGAAGCCGCCCCCAGCGGGGCGGGGCGGCAATGGCGGCGGAGGGCAGTGCGTCTGGGCCAGGGTTTGACTGCTGATGTAGACATTAAAAGTAGTCACTGCCCTTTGAACAGCCGGGGCCGTCCGGTAGTGCTTGTTTCCGGGGGGAAGTTGCCCCGCGCCTGGTTTCCCCGCAGAGCAGGTATCGGGCATTGCTTGGGTTAAACAGGACGGCTTGGCACCTGGCACCGGGTGACGGCGTGGGGATGTGGGACGCGCTGCTTTACAGAGCTCTGCAGTCATAGGTGTATGCACACACGCACATATATGTACACACACACATATACGTTATTATACATTTATATGTATAATTATAAATAATACGTTATACATCACGTTGTATATGCTATACTATATATAACAGATATTTAGGATATATGGATATACATGTTATATGTTATGTAATATATATACATATAATACTGCAGAGCTCTATTATATATATTATATATAGTACATATTTATATGTATTGTATGTTGTCTATGTTACGTATATAATGTATTATATACTATATATAGTAATATATATATAGTATGTATATATTGTATACCTATATTTATATATACTGCCTCTCTTTATAAAGGCCAGGCTAACTGGCTTAGCTAAAATGGCAGATTTGGGTCAGGATTTAAACCAGGCATCCTTAAAAAAAGAATTTTGTTTCATTATAAGTATAACTATTTTTAAAAAAATAGTTACATAAAATATATATAAAATTTAATTTATAATTATTTATTAATTTTATTCCTCATCCCTGGAAGTGTACAAGGCAAGGCTGGATGAGGCTTTGAGCAACGTGTTCTAGTGAGAGGTGTCCCTGCAGCAGGGTTGGAACTAGATGATCTTTAAGTCCTTTCCAACCCGGGCCATTCTATGATTCTATGATATTCTTTATTATCGCTGTTGGGTACTTGTGCTGCCACAGCTTGGGGTGTTTTAGCAGGAGTGCGCTAGCCCAGCAGCCCCGTGTGGTCCCCATACAGCTCCCTATATTTTACCAAAGAGCTGGGGATGCCAAGTTGCCCTTCTTATGAGTCAAAAAGCAGGTGACCAGTTGCAGCCTGTATCGTAGGTGTTGACAGAGCTGTGCTGCAGCCGCTGCCCTGTTCCAGCATGCCAGATGCGTGCAATTGGACCTGGCAGTTGCCAAGGCAAGGGAGAGAGACTGCGGTGCAGTATGGCAGCATCACTGCTAGGCATGGTCCTCTTGTCCCACCTGAAGTATTCGTGCTCAGCAGTGGCCTTCTGCCATCGCTTGACATCCCTCTTGATATGTGGGGTCTGCCGATGGGAGGTGGTGGTGTAGCGCATCTTGCTCAAACCACTTCAGGTGCTGTCCCCTGACAGTGTAAATACCCAAGGCTGATAAGGGATAGATGGAGGTAGAAAGATGAGGACTCTTGTCCAAGCTATGTAATTGCATTGGTGGCAGAACCAGGAAGAATTTATTGACTTCTATTCTGAGTTTTTGAGACCGTTCTGCCTGACATGAAGGTTGAGATAACGACATCTTTAACTTGGTAATGCTAGGACATTCACTTTAAGGTGAACACACACTTTGGCCCTTAGAAGAATGAAGCTGTTAATGTTCATTGTCCATACCTTCAGCCATCTGGTGGTTAAAGCCCTGGGGAGAGTTTTGCAGCAAAACCAGAGAGTGTGTTGCAGGCCACAGTAGTGCAAACTCATATTCATTAGCAGCTTAAGGTAGATGAGGCACTAGAGGCATTCCCAAAGTGACTGTGTTTCTGTGCCTTGTCTACGATAACTCGTACTATTCCTGATTACAGACACAGAAACTACATCTCTTTCTACAGGTTTGAAAATAGGCTTTCTTGTAAAAAGCAAGTTATTAATTTAATGTACTTGGAATGTTTTCCACACTGGCTGTTTTATTGTTGTGTTTGTGTCTTCCCCCTCCAGTTACAGGAATGTGCTTGAAGTGATTATTGCCACCATGTTCTCACAGCACTCACAGGATCTGTTAAAGGTTGCAAATCTTCATCTCCGGAGTCTGAATTTAAATCTACATTTACAAAACCACAGAAGAGCTTTCAGCAAGTCACTGCCTGCCTGTCGAAGGAAAGTAGTGGTTACAGGTATTGGCTTAGTGTCCCCTCTTGGTGTGGGGACTCAGTTTGTGTGGAAGCACCTTCTTGAAGGAGGCAGTGGGATTACATCACTAGATGGGGAAGAATATGCAGGCATCCCATGTAGAGTGGCTGCTTGTGTGCCAAGGGGAAAAAAGGAGGGTCAGTTCAGTGAAGAAAGCTTTGTGTCAAAGTCAGAGATCAAATCCATGAGTTCTGCCACTGTGATGGCCATCGGTGCAGCAGAACTAGCAATGAAGGACTCCGGCTGGTCTCCCCAGTCTGAACAGGATCACTTAAGTGCCGGTGTGGCAATTGGGATGGGAATGGTTCCACTGGAAGAAATTTCTGACACAGCTGCCTTATTTAAAACAAAGGGTTACAATAAGGTCAGCCCATTTTTTGTGCCAAAGATTTTAGTCAATATGGCAGCAGGCCACATCAGCATTAAGTACCAACTGAAAGGGCCAAATCACGCTGTGTCAACCGCTTGTACCACAGGCGCACATGCAGTTGGAGACTCCTTTAGGTTTATTGCTGCTGGTGATGCTGATGTCATGTTGGCTGGAGGGACTGAGGCTTCCATTAGTCCTTTGTCTTTGGCTGGATTCGCAAGAGCTCGGGCCCTCAGCACGAGTTTTAACTCGAGCCCTAAAACAGCCTGTCGACCGTTTGATTCGAAGAGAGAAGGGTTTGTAATGGGAGAGGGTGCTGCTGTGCTGGTCTTGGAAGAGTATGGACACGCCGTACAAAGAGGTGCTAGGATCTATGCTGAAGTTTTAGGTTATGGACTGTCTGGTGATGCTTGCCACATAACAGCACCTAATCCAGAGGGAGATGGTGCATTCAGGTAAGAACTCTGTGTTGACTGTAATAGTTTCTTCATGTGTTAATTATAGTGGGTACATTTGTTTCTGTTACTGTGTGCTTTTCATAGAGAAAGGCTGTTCAATCTTGAATTAATATTACAAAAGCTTGAAAATCTGAAAAATGAAAGAGCTTCTGGTACTGTTGTTCCCCAATACTTTTTTTAGTAGCACGGTGAAGGCCAGTTTTTGCTAGAATCAGCCTTTTTTCATAGAGTTACAAAAACTTTCTCATGTGAAAACATTTTGCTTTTGGTGCATACAGCTGTTCACATAAATAAGTCTCAATGGAAACCTCTTTATTAAGATTTTTGTGGTGCAGTAGAACCTTTTCAGGTTCTCCTTCATCCTTTGTCCACAGAGAAGAGAGGCCGTCCCCTGCAAAAGCATGTTGTTTGTTGCAAGAAATCTCAGGTGGTGAAAGCTGTAGAGCACTTGGAGGACCTGGTTTGTTAGAATATTCAGTAGTTCAGATGAAGAGCGTTGGTGGAGGGGCATAACAGAAATACACTTTAGTACTGCTTAGGGAAATGGTAAAGTTTCATCCATGTTTTTCTCATCAAAAACAGTTCACAAGTAGATGATAATTATCTAATCATTATCATTGACCTAATTAAATTGTTAGCTAAATTATGTATACCAGTTGGTGAGTTTTATGTAGGCTGAGTACTATTGCTGAGTTGACATTGGAATCTTTAGCAAAGGTTTAGTTTGCCTTATTCCAAATGTATGTGAATATTTAATATCAAAATTCAATATATCACTGCACAAATAGATCAAACTTCTTCATGGTATTGTAAAGCTGTGTTTGCATCTTTATTGGGTTAACAGATTTTTCTAGAAGTATAAATATACCATGTTTCCCTCTATGCTATTTGTTTCATATTTAATTGTTCTGCAGACTTAGGTTGAGATGAGTAATCAGAAGTGTCTTATCTCATATTTTCAGACTTGCTTACCCTTGAGATGATATGGCAATATATTGTAACCGAATTTTTGTATATTTTATGATTGCAGTAGCATATAAATTAAATTCACAGTAGGAAGTAGTTGAAAGTTAATCTTGGTATCTCCAAAATGTTGCGCTTTTCCACCCTTGAGATGAGATAATACATTTTAATACCGTCTTCAAGCCAATATTTTGTTACTGCAGTGGTATATGGATTAAATCTGGAATGTATATGCTTCTCTTACTTTTCTGTAGGAATTTTATTTGCCACATCAAAAAAAAATCAGCAGAATATGTTTTTATCATCTTCTAATAACTACTTCAGTAGGAGGCTAATAGATGTGTTGGAATAAACCAGCAGGAAAGGAGAGGCAAAGCCAGACTAAGGAGAGTGGATAGAAAGATTGTCCTACACAAGTAATCTGATATCTTCTTAAGTAAATATGTTTGTTGCGGATGACCTATTTAACTAAATTAATGTATCTCACGGTTGATCAGTAATCTTTTTTGCCTGAAAGTCGGCTCACTATCTAGCGACAGTGAGTGTCAGTGGCCTCCAATGTAAGCTAAAATGGATGCTTCTAAGGATAGAAGGCTGTACTAGAGACATTTAAATTTGTTTAGAAGCCTGTGTTATCTTTTTTTTTTTGAGCTTCCTTTTATTTACTTATTTTTTATAAATTTCAAAAGAGTCAGTGGTCTTTTGCTCAGAGGCTCTTGGTTAAGTTGCATGTGCAAGGAAATGTCTGAGTAATTCCCTTCTTTCTGCTGGAAATCTGTGAGAAAATCACAGTATGGAACTGTGGTGATCCTTATGTGTTTTTCATAAAAAAGCGTGTTTTATAGAGGCAGTCCCAGTCCACAAGTTGTCAGGAGTCAAACAAAGCATACCATATTAGGGTAGAAGAGTGTGACTTTCAGTAAATTTCCTTATAAAATGAAATATAGGAATTTGTGCTATCTCCTAGACATTTTTGTAGTCTCTGGAAAGCATGCAAAAGAAGCTCATGAGGAGGATGACTGCAGATTTTTGCTTTAATTTCCCAATATTTTTGTTGGGTAGAGCATACCTAAATTTTTGTAATAATATCAGGTAGTTATTTCTCTCTCAAATATTTTCAAATTTTACACTGAAAAGGGTCTTTGACATAATAATGTAGTCTATAGAGATTGATTGTTTTAGCTTCCTTGTATTTTTCCCAACAGTGGAATTTTTAACAGCAAGTCTGATTTTATATTGGGCCTCACATCTACTACTTTTCTCTGGTAGCTAAATGTAGATGCTAATGTATTTAGTTAGATGAATTCATGTGTTGTCATTTACATCTTTGCTAAAGCAGATTTTTACATTTGATAAACATTTTTCTTTTGGTTTGTCCATTTGACAAAAACATATTGGGAAAGTCGGCATTCTGTTTTCTTTTTTTCCCTTAGGTGTATGTCTGCAGCAATAAAAGATTCTGGGATCAAACCTGAAGATGTAACATATGTCAATGCACATGCAACTTCTACACCTCTAGGAGATGCTGCTGAGAATCAAGCAATCAAGAGACTTTTTAAAGATCACTCACGTAACGTTGCGGTTTCCTCAACAAAAGGAGCCACGGGACATCTCTTGGGGGCTGCAGGAGCTATTGAAGCAGCTTTTACTGCACTGTCCTGTTACCATGGAATTTTGCCACCTACTCTAAACTTACAGAAAACAGAGGCAGAGTTTGATCTCAATTACGTTCCATTAACTGCTCAGGAGTGGAAAACTGAAAAACGGCGTATAGCACTCACAAATTCGTTTGGCTTTGGTGGTACTAATGCAACTTTGTGCTTTGCAAGTGTTTAACTTATGCTGAGAATGTTGAGCAAAAATGGCACCAGTGATGATTTTCTGTACTTCTGTCCTTGGTGTGTACTGTAATCTTTTCTCATCTTTGAGAGTTGCTCATTTGATGCATAAGAACTTTATTCACCCTAAAATTTACATCAGTAATTCTTTTAGAAAGAGGGAACTTCTTTTACTTATTTTAATAAAAATAAATAAAAGATCTATTGTTTGTGTGGTGAAGAAGTTTTTTTTCTTGACTAGAACAGGAGACATTGTGATTAGACTTCATTAGGAGAGATTTTTGTATGTGTGTGACACAGAAATTGTTCAGAAACATTTATGCAAAAGAGATGCTGGCTAACAAGCTAGAACTCCACACTTGGTGACTTAACTGCACAATGTTAAAAGGTTTATGACTGAGCTCCCCTTTGTTACCCCCTCCATATATAATTCTGCCTTTTTCTTCATTGTACGTTGTCTCAAATATGATAGATTTTATGTACATTCTTCCACACAAGTGGAAACTTGGAGAAACAAGGCGTCTTCTATGAAAACAAACAAAACCAAAAAGCATATGCAAGAAACAAACCTGGGTCTTGTGTTGAGGAGGAGAAAGGGGAAGAAAGAGAACAGGAAAATTAAACTATACCTAAAGCTAACATAGTAATGGTGGTTTAGGTTTTTACTGCAAAGAGCAAGTAAAGGACTTCAGCTATTCCTTCTGGCACCAGCCAGCATCTCAGCCAAGTACTGGCTTGATTCATAGTGCAGATGTGAGTGAAGCTGGATATCCCTGTTGATGGGTTAGTTCATTAAGAGACTTTTTACTGGTGTTCTTTTTGAAATTGTCAGTCTTAGCCTTTGACCCATGTAAGTGGAAACAAAGTAACTCACTGGATTTAAAATAAACGAGGTAAAAAGTAGCTCCACTGTAAGTAAATTTTATTCTGGAAAGAGCTTACTAATGGGCTATCATGAGGCTTAGCTGTACCATAAAACCTCATTATTTATACAAATGGTCTGAATGCTGAAATTGAACTGCATAATTTTTGCATTTGTTCTTTTTACTGAATAGAAAGTTAAAGAGACTGGTGTGAAAAATGCAGTCAGAGAATGATTAAGACTGTTTCAGAAGCTAAGCTCATATAGAACAACGCAGTCCAAAGTAGATTAATGAACAGTAAACTGGAAAGTAAAATAATATATTACCAAGGGGAAAATGTGAAAGCATGCAAGCGAGAGAGAGTATGGGAGTTTGCTGTCAGGGAAAATACTAACAAACCTCTTAGCTTATGATCATTATCAGTGGCAATACAATGAATGAGGATGTGGATTGCATCCAATATAAAAGGCAGAATGTAAAATTCAATGATGCTTTCTGCAAATTATATGCAAAAAGAAATTGATTCAAAGAATTCAGAGTCCAGGAGAGAGCTAGCAGCAGGGTTATGAATTTGGAGGAAATCATCCAGCAAGCTTCTTCTGGAGACAGTATTTTTTCAGTTAGTTGTGATCCAGGGTGGAATATGGAAAGACTAGATAGTTCTGTATTATTGTGGACCTGAAGTATGGTCTAACTAAACTTGCACAGACTTGTTACATAGCTGCAGACCTGTAATTAATACTGTGACAGAGATGCCTCCCTTTCCCTCTGACAGCAGAGATCATGGCCCCAGGAGTGTTGGATGCAGACTGTAGTGTACCAACCATGAAAAGAGAGATGATACTGTCACACAGAAAAATAGAACAGAAACTGAAATGATTAAAAGATCTTTCTCCTCCCTTCAGCCTACTGCAATTTAATCATCTGCTGCAGGTAACCTTTAAACCATGAAAGCTTTGTGACAATAGTTATTTTAGGTATTTTGATTATAGATAATTTTAACAGGCCTAGATGTAGTAGTAGTGTGCCTTGTAGGGAATTCAGATATTTTAAAAATGAATACAGCCCAAATTTAACCCCTGTCTATTTGAATTTTGTTTATATAGGTTTCACTTTTATGTACTTGTTTGGAATCACCTCTTTTTATCATATACCCCGCTGAGCTGATCAGAGACTACCTACTGCTAATTACTGCTTTATTAGGGTAGCTGCAAACATAAAAGAAAAGCATATCTCTCTGTGTTGCTAAACTATTAAATGGGCAAATGGACCAATGTTTGAAACAGAATTCTTTCCTTTAAAATGTTCCTTTCATCTTTAATAAGCAAGAGATTTAAAGGTCCAGAGTCTGGATTAAAAAAGCTTCATATTTAGACTCCTCAGTCTAGAGTTGCTTCTGTTCTGATAAGCAAAACTTGGAAATGGTTGTAAAGTATTTATTTGGAAGCCTGATTCTGCAGTGGTGCAACACACTTGTGAGAGCCAAACGCTCCAGTCAGGATCACAGAGCGGCTGAGGCTGGAAAGCACCTCTGGAGAGGTGCAGCTCTAGTCCAGCCCCCCTGCTCATAGCAGGGCCAGCTAAAGCAGGTTGCTCAGGGACCTGTCCTGCTGAGTTTTGAGTATCTCCCAGGACGGAGATTCCACATCCTCTCTGGACAGCCTGTGCCAGTGATTGTTCACTCTCACTGTAAGAAGTTTCTTTCATTTAAATGAAATTTCCTGTATTTAAATTTGTTCCCGTTGCCTCTTATCCTTTCACTGGATACTACCGAGAAGAGTCTGGCTCCCTCTTCTTCATTCCCCCATCAGGTATTTACACACATTGATGAGACCTCCTGGAGCCTTGTCTTCTGCAGGCTGAACAATCCCAACTCTCTCATCCTCTCCTTGTATGTCAGATGCTCCAGTTCCTTCGTCATCTTTGTGGCCCTTCACTGGGCTTACTCCAGTGTGTCTGTGTTTATCCTGTACTGGGGAGCCCAGAACTGAACACAGCTCTGCAGACATGTCTCGCCAGTGCTGAAAAGGGGGGAAGGATCATCTCCCATGAGTGCTGCTGCTGTTCTTCCTAATGCAGTCCACGATGCTTTTGGACTTACTGTGAAAACAGCTGGTCCATCGGGACCAGGTCTTTTTCTGCCAAGCTACTTTCCAGCTGTTTAAAATATTTTTGTATTTGAATTAGAGATTTTAACTTAAGTGAATATTTTTAGAAATAAATGCATTTGAAACAAAAATTGGAATTGTGAGAATTTACGTGATCTCATTTACTCAAGAGAGCTTAATAAAAAAATATGTTATAAAATATGCAAGCAGCATATGTTTGCTGAAATCTTAGAAAGGTCAAGCCACTGCCTAGAGTTAATTACTGCCTGTCTCTGGAAACAATTTATTAAAATTATAAACCTCATTTCTTTTTGGACTTCTGTACCCTGTTCTGCAAATGCAAAGAAAATATTCCTCATGTTAGTTTACTTAAGTCAGTTTAATTCAGTATGCAGAAGTTTTTTCTTAGGTATACAGCACATTTTTTACTAATGAAAGAATTTATAAAATAATGTCTTGCCAGTTTCTAAATGATTTCAAATTAAATCCAAGTCAAGCTTGAAAGAAGTCCTGAGCGAAAGGTTTTATTTTCAGTAAAAAAAAAATTAATGGTTTTCTAATATGATAATAAAAATCAAGAATAGGTGTATACTAAATTATAGTTATTTCAAGGCATCTATGGCATCCTTTTGAACATCCAGTGAGCCTGTAGTGAGGAGAAGTGTGTATTGCAAAACCACAGGCTGTATAAACCTTGTCCCCCTTCCCACCATGCCTGACAGCCAGGGCCATGGATGGGACAGCCATGTATATATTACATTTTAGGAATATACCTTTAGTTCCTTTTTTTTTTTTTCTGGTTTTTTGGTTTTTGGTTTTTGTTTTTTTTTTTTTTCTCTGAGAAGACAGGCTCATCTTTGATTTCTAAAGCTAGCTACAGTGACAGTAAAAACTAGGATGAAGACAGTTTTATAACCTGAGCAAAATGTGTAATAGTTTCTTCTTGGGCAGTAGACACCACTCAAAATTTTGTAACAATGATGATTAATTTTAACTTGGTAGAGAAGCATTTTTCTACCTGGAGTTATTGAACTGTAAAGAAATATGCCAATATCAATTGCTTATAGTCAGTACTGCAGTGTAGGAGGTGCAATAATTTTAGTATGACAGCTAATATACAGGAATATCAAACTGGTAGCATATAAGGCTATTGTAGCCCAAGGTCTCTGGCAAAATATAATAGGAATGGAGTGAAATAAAATAGTAATAGAAAGGATTTAAAAAAGACCTATATTCATAAAGAGCACAAGAAATGCAAAAGAGGAACTATAATTGAAAAACAGATGAATATTTTTTTAATGTTGGTCTTGTAGTTCTGCTGGAGTGCTATAAAGTGGATCAGATGTTAAATAGCTGGACATCCATGTGTTAGTTAATAGCATTTTGTAGTTTTTGTTTTTTGTCATTGTCAGGATTTTGGTGTTAAATGTTATTGCTCTAAGCAGTGATCAGTTGTTTCATGCCTAATGGACTGTTTTCTGGAGTTCAGAGTGCCATCGAGTGTTCTCTGTGTCGAAACAAGACATAAAATGTATTCTAGGAGTTCATTGAAGAGTCAATTCTCATAATGTCATGAGTTTGATGGAAGAGGGAGGAAGGAAGGAAGGAAGGAAGGAAGGAAGGAAGGAAGGAAGGAAGGAAGGAAGGAAGGAAAGGAATTAAAAAAAGGAAGGAAGATAAAGAATAAAAAAAGAAAGAAAAAAGAAAGAAAGAAGGAAAGAAAGAAAGAAAAGGGCTTGATATGGAATATTTGTATACAATAAGTTCTGAAGGAGTGTCAGAAAATAATAATTGTATCTGCTATTTAATTATTTTTGAAAGGAGCATTATAATTTCTGATTTTTTTTCCTCAGGACTTTTTTTCCAAAAATGGTATCTGGCCTAAGGAGGCTTACATGCAACTTGGTATCATCTATCTGTATTTAATGTGAAATTTTTTTGAATGCTGTCTTGAATCACCTAGTGATGCTTAGGGATTTTTTTAAATCAGTGGTGGGAATACTCTTGGCTCTTGAGAAAATTGGGTGTCATTTGGATAGCAGAACCAGCAGGTTCAACCACCTTGCTAGCTGTTTCTGTTGGAACCAGCCAAATTCTCTAAACTTGGTGAGCACCCTAAAGTCCTTGGATGTGTGCAGGAAGCCAAAGCAGTACAGCTGAGGTTGCACTTTGTGAGAGCAAGTTTGGGCAGATGGGATTATTGCATCACATGAGAGAGAAGGGGAATGGAGGGACACATTAATTCCTCTAACAGGCAGAATGATAGGGGGGAGGGCTAGGAAGAGACTCATGGAATCAGATACAGGGATAGATAATGGAGCCTAGAGGACCTATAGCAGAGAAGGGCCTCCAGAAACCAAAGGAGATGAACAAGTGTGATCAAAACTTTTGTACTTGGCTTATTGTCTAAATAGAAAGTACATTGGAAATTATGAAGCACATATTTTTCTGAGCAAGATGATGTCTTTTAACAGGAAGTTTGCCAGCTATAGGAGGATTTCTATGCTTTTCTGGTGTGTTCCAGTACATAATGAAGACTTAAAATCATATTGCTTTCTCCTCACCATCCTATCTTTAACATTATATTGTATAGAGATAAGATTTGGGAATCAGTAAAAGACTGAAAGATCTGGTGGAGCTGGAAATATAATTCTGGAAGTGTTGCTTTCTAGCTCATGTCCAGTCCATTAGATCTCACTGTCTGTCACATTGACTTTTTAGTTGAAACTGGTTTATAAGGATATGCAATAAGTTTCTTAATTTGGGTAAAACTGAGTCTGATCTATATCCTGTAAGTCAGCCTTTGATTTCTTTTTAAAGAATTATATTAAGCATAGCTTTAATTTAAGTGCTAGATGGGGGATCTTACTGAATTTCACTCTTTGTATCAGAACATGAGAGAGTTGTCTCTGTTCCCCTGTTCTTTCTTTGGAAAAGAAAGGGAATAATAACCTTTGTCATGCATGCAAATCAGTTTTTGTCAGTGCCTTTTTTTCAGATTAACGTAGGCAAATTACTCATAGCACATGCCCTTCTTAGCAGACTACATGGGGGTGGAGTTTATAGAAATAGCTC
The DNA here is from genome assembly GCF_001604755.1 of Lepidothrix coronata. Classification (NCBI taxonomy): domain Eukaryota; kingdom Metazoa; phylum Chordata; class Aves; order Passeriformes; family Pipridae; genus Lepidothrix; species Lepidothrix coronata. The sequence goes on from NW_016690244.1 coordinate 568,652, forward strand.
TCACTGAATTTCTTTCAATAACAGAGAGAGAAGGATTCAGATGAATTTTAGAAAAAAAGAAAGCCAGAATCTTCAAGAAAAGCAGATCCCTGAGACTGATAACAAATTGTACAGGGAATCTAAGGGAGCAATAAAGTCAAGGAGTAGTAGTTTCCCTATTCGCATCTGTTTCAGGACATTCTCTTTGTAATTCAGCAATATAAGGTGGAATGAGAGTAGAGGACACCTTTGTTCTGTGTTAGATAGCTCAAATGTGTGTGAAGGAGAGTGTTCAGAATGACAGTTGCTGAAGCCCTTGAAAATAATGGCACATGCTGCCCCAGAGACAACTGTAACACCCAACGCTGCAATGTTGGATGCATTTGGGATTCTCACCAATGTCACGCTTATAATGGGAGTGAATAATTTGGCCTTTATTCAATTAATTAGTCTTTGTTCCTCCTCTGACTGACAATGATGATGCTGGCTGTGGTGGTGATGTTTTGAATGTGAGTGCCTTTCTGTCAGGAAATGAACTGACACAAAAGATCTAATTCCCATCGGTCACTTTGCCTGAAATAATCATGCTTACTGAAAACTTTAGCTGTATTTACTATTTAGATCCACTGATTTTACAGGGCTCCTACAAAGAACTTATACCTGGTCACCAATTCACTGGGACATTGTCATTTCTGTTCTGTATGATTTGTTCCTGGTCTGCTGGCACTGTGTGAAACAACACTGTTCTCTTCTGAAATAGCTTAAAAAGAAAGTATTGTGGCTTACATTCTGTGAGCCCGGGGTTTACTGGCTGATAGCCAGGTTCATTTGCCAGCACACTGATCTATACTGGGATGTTACAGATTCCTGCACTGGGCCAAATTGGTCTGCACCTCATGATGGATGCTATAGGATAGCTTTAGGAAAAGGTGCACTTTAGGATTTCTGGAAAGAATTGTAATATCTCTCCCACTTAGCTGCAGTAGTTCTCCAGAGGAAACCTTAAAAATGCCCTGCTTGAAAGAGTGCGTGCTTGGTTCTCTAGCCACACGCAGTATAAGAAACCCCAGAGGCATTTCCACCACATAGTACATGCTTTTGAGGAGATGGACTTAGCAGTCTGTTTGTGTCTATGACACTTAGAGACCAAAAGATTGTCGCAGAACAGTTTGAGTATTAAACATTTTGAACCATCATCAACTGTCAATCCTATGGGAGGAAATTGAATAGACTGGCTTGAAGCTGCTGCTTTGCAAAGAAGTTATTTCTGTTCCAAGCACTACTGTTTGTTCATCTGTAATGGGTAATTCTGGACGTCCAGCACAGAGCCATCAGAAACCACAGAAGAGCATCTTCTGAAACTGGGTAAAACTGGTCAGCCTCCACCTACTGAGAGCAGCCACTCCTGCTCTCCAAATGTGCATCAAACTGAGTTGGGCTGGGCTGGTTAGCATTAGGGTGAAGGTCAGGGTTTGGCCGAGAGCACGGTTATGTGACGAGCGGTTTTGCAGGAAGACTTTTCTCCGTCTCAGAAGCGGGACGTTGTTTCCACCGCTCCCGCGGTAGGGCCTCCCGAGCAGAGAAAATCGTGGGCGAAACCGGGGTAACCACACGGTGGCAGCAAAATCTCGGTTATCTGAGGACCTCGGGCAGCCGCCCGCAGCTCAGGGGTTCCCTTTGGCGTGGAATCATGGAATTAATAGTTTGGGCTGGAAGGGACATTTAAAGGTCATCTCCTCCAACCCCCGGCAATAAGCCGGGACACCTCACACCAGACCAGGTTGCTCAGAGTCATTACTTTTCTTTTCAAACCACCACACAGCCATTGTTTACAAAGGAACACAGCAGGGCAAGGAAGAGAGACTAAACATGTTTCATCCAGCCTTTGTTTGTTCCTTCATAGAGCTCATATGAGTTCCTCTGTGTGAATAAAACCCGAGTTTGCTCTGCCTTGCTGAAGGGCACAGACTTTGAAGGGGTCAGCAGCTCTGTAAGGCCATGATGTTACATCATCAGGCATAAGAAGCACAGGCAGAGCAGTGAGGAGGGGAAATTATTCTATATTTCTTAAGCAGCATATCCATACAGTCGCTGAAAGGAAGGAACTGTAAGATTAAAGTGAAAGAAATTGTTTAGATATATCCTAAGTGTCTTAGGACTACTTATTTCCCATAGTAAATTGCAAGTTTATTGAGGCAGTTTAAGAATTCTTCTACTTAACTAGAAATTGAGTGTGAATCAGACATTGTTCCTGCTCCTGTTCCTTTCCTCCTCTGGCTCCATCTCTTGACACCTCCATTCTGTGTCGAGTGGCCTACTAGGCTGAAGGAAAGAAAGAATCTCCTGGGAACTGTTTCAAAACAAATTCCTAAATTGCATTCATAGGCCAATAATAACATTTATTGCACAGTACTTGTTTAGAGGAAATAAGAAAGAGAAGGAAAGATTTGAAAAAACAAGCTAACACAAAGGCAGTCATTGTTCCTGCCTCATGCTTCTTTTTAATAGACCTGGTAAAATATACCTCAAAAAAAATCAGGAATTTGTCCCCAAAGGTACTTTCGGTGTTTGAGATTGAATTCCAGAACTGCTCTGATGGCAGAGAGATATTTTTCTTCCATGGTTTCTTTAATGCAAATGCCAGGCCTCGAGAGCAGCCACCTGCTCACCGTGAGGCTTGGGGCTCAGGGCTGGCTCAGAGCTGATGTAATGGGGTTGCCCAGTCCTGCTGAGGGGAGAGGCTCCAGGACTGACCCCTGTCTGCAGGAGCTGCTTTTGGCTGAGGTCATACTACAAGACAAAGTGCAGGGTCCTGCACCTGGTTGCAAAAACTCCATGCAATGCTGCAGGCTTGGGGAAGAGTGGCTGGAAAACTGCCCTGTGGAAAAGGACCTGGGGATGCTGGTTGACAGTTGACTGAACGTGAGCCAGCAGTGTGCCCATGTGGCCAAGAAGGCCAATGGCAACTTGGCTTGTACCAGAAATTGCATAACCAGCAGGACTTGGGCAGTGATCCTCCCTCTATACTCAGCACTGGTGAGGCTGCACCTTGAATCCTGTGTCGTTGTGGGCCCCTCACTATAAAAAAGACATTCAGGAGCTGGAGCGTGTCCATAGAAGAGCAAATGAGCTGGCTCAGGTTCTGGAGCACAAGTCTGATGAGGAGCAGCTGAGGGACCTGGGGGTGTTAAGCCTGGAGAAAAGGAGACTCGGGGAAAATGTGCCTCTTGGGGACATGGTTTTGTGGTGAATTTGATGATCTTAGAGGTCTTTTCCAACGTAAATCATTCTATGATTCTATGAATATCCCCAGGCTGACTCACAGTTAACTAAGACTGTACTGTTTAACAACCAGTGCACTCTAGGAATGCTAGGGAGATCAACTTCAGAAGCCTTTCAGGTCCTTTTCTGACTTGCTTGCTCAAACCCTGCCTTTCCTAAATTGCAAAACTGCCATTGTCTTGGTGGGAATAAGGTTGTCAGTCTGCTCAAGAGCTCCAGTAGTCTAAGAAAGCTGCTTGTTGCTGCAGGTGTGTTTGCACAGTGACTTGCCTTTCTCAGAGAAAAAAAAAATCAGTCAGATGAGAAAGCAAAGTGGGGTTTTTCTCCCTGATTTATGGAGCACATACCCAAACCAATTCCCTCTGAGCTAATGCAAGAAGCGATATAACCAACCCTTTGCATATGTGTGTATATGCTTATGTATGTGCCAGAACTCTGTGGGCACCTGTAGGCTGTGATTGTCCTGAGGGCCCCCAACTGGACCCCCCCCCATACTCTCTGCCCACTGCCTAGAAGCCTATTTACGCCAGATCCAGCACCTGGGCTCACCTTGGGTGATGCAAGTTGTATATATGTGTGTATCTCCATTCCCTGACATGCTGTCTGTACATACTATATTGGTGGTAGACCCCAGGTTACTTCCTAGCTTTTGGCTGAAGATCACCAGATGGTTGATGGGCCCTGTTGCTCACCATAAAAAGTAGCAGATCTAAACAGGGAAACAAGCAAACTCTTGCTAAGTGATGGTGGACTTCACTCTACAGGTAAATAAGGTCAATTACAGTAATGCAATAGCTTGATGTTGTTTGCAATTTTGAAATATCCTGGTAAAATATGAGAAAAACTGGTCTTAGCCTTAACTTGTATTTGGTTATTCTCTTCAGGAAGACCACATAAAAGGAATGTTGTGTCAGTTTCTGTATTTTATTAAAAATGTAATTTATTTTAGGATAGTGTTAAAGGACCCAGAAGGAGGTCAGGACCACTGTGCTAGGTGCTGAACATGTATTTCTTTTCCCAAAATATAAACAACTGAACTGATAAAGGAGCCATTCAGAAGATGAGATGGCATTTACCTGAACTGTGCTATTGATTTTTTTCAAAGTAATTAACTCTCCAACCCTAGAAAGAAAATGTCAGGACCCTCAAATTTTCTGTTTTCTACCCTCAGTGGTTAGAAAGAAATTTAAAATACTGGATACTCCTTACCAAGGGCACTTTAGGATATTTGATCCTTTGTTTTTTGCTGATGTTTTGGCTCTAAAGTTGTAGACAGCTTGGAGCTATATGTTCTGTTGAGTCTCTGGGATTAGTCACTCATCTGTAGGCTTTTCCATCAGTATGAAATATGCAGGGTTTGGGTTAGCAAGTAAACAGAAAAATAAATTGTTCATTCCCAGCATTTGTTTAAACAGAAACACACAGATGGAGGGTTCCAAGACTATTTTAGTGATAGATTCTCTTCTCTATGCTTATTAGTTAACAGTTAAATAATTTTTTTGCCAGATATACAAGCCAGGAACACTTACCTGATGAAGTAAACAGTGTTAACTTGTCTGCTCTGATTCAGAAGGTCAGAAAAATAAAGAAAGTGAAGGAGATTGAGATCAAGATTCAGGGACCTGAATAAAGTAATGATTAAATAGGCATCCTAATAGCAGTATATGAGAAATTTTAAATTCCTTTAAGCTGCTTTTTGTTTGTGATGGATTTTCATCTTTGATTCATTTTTTTCTTAAAATAATTCTGTGGTTTTTGACAGTTAGGCTGTTGCTGAGAGAAAGTATAACAGCAGATACTGAACAAAGACGTCACACACTTCCACTATTTTGCTGCATGTTTGTTGTTTTTATAAACACTTGTTCCATGAGATTCAGAAGAGTTTTCATTGTGGAAAGGTATGTTTTAACAAGGGACTGCTTGGAAGAGATTTTTTCTTGACTGACTCATGAAAAAGGTGGGTCAGACACACGGAAGAACACCAAAAAGCAAGTCCAGGATCCTGGGCAAAGCAAAGGGCGTTAGTGAAGAACAGCATTAGCAGAGAATAACTAGAATGCTGAGTTGTTCCGGGTCTTGAGAAAAATAACTGGAATACATTGCAAAAGGCACAGAGTGAATTTTGTGTCTGTTCAGGAGCCTTCTGGAATCCTTCCTTTTATGAAAATCATAGGCAATATATTAATTACTTCTACAGCCTTCCTGGAGGTGTTTTGTTAGGCTTAAGCTACTTCATGTTGGTACCTTGGTGGATTTTCTACACCTGGACTTCAGCTGTGTGGTCTCTTTCAGGACTTATCTGCACGAGACAAAGCCACCATTTCACTGGGTTTCCTAGCGTAGCTATTTTTGAGGTTGATCCTAGTTGCGTTTGGCAGCTGATTATTTAAGCATGGGGCTGATACACTTAGGTTTGCCTAAGCTGTGTCCCAAACAATTAACAGATGTTGATTCCCTGGATCCAACTCTGTCCGTGGCTAGACTATGTTACTGTGTGCTTGCAGAAATTGCCTTTGGTCAGAACTTCTTGTCTGGTAATACGGGTACACTAATTATGGCAAGGATATAATGGTATGCTAGACATAAAGCCTGGAAACATTTGTAAAATGCTGAATAAAACATTATAATTACAGGTGAATCTTCTCTCAGTGCTTAGTTCTTGCTTGGAACTATTCACGATGTTTCAAATTGTCTCTTATTCTTCTTCCTCTCTGGTTATTTTTTATCTTAGTCCAATCACCACTTATGTTACCATGAACTTAATTCTTTCAGATTTTCTTCAACCTTATCCATGGTTTGAAGTAATTAGCAATAACACCATATAATAAAAACCACCAGATTTTTCCAAGTGCTTTTTCATGTTTTTTAAAATATTCATATTTAAGCTCTGATTTTTTTTCTGCTGTTAAAATACTGAATTTATTTGTTTGAAAGTTTTAATTTTCTGGTTTTGTTTTTTTTTGTTTGTTTGTTGGTTTGATTTTTTTTAAGTCAACTTGAGCATTTTATTTGGTGTTCCTGTGTTATGTTTAGTCCAGGCAGGCTCAGATAGTGCCAAAAAGTCAAGTAATAGAGCACTAATCCCAAACTGATATGATCTCAAGATCAGAGGGCTTAATAGCCTTGCATCAGCATCACACTGCACTGAAACTTGGGGAATGGTTCAGAACATCGAAAAAATTATCTCATATCTCCTATCTTCTCCAACCATGTCACACTTGTGATACCAATACATTATTTGACATAGTCACTAGGGACTCTTTTGAATTAGTGCAGATTAGGGATATCTTCCAGTGTGTTGTTTCTGTAGAGCTGAGATACCTCATAAAAAATAAGAATAAATAGCCTGTGCATAGAACCTGTGGATATGCTGGCCTGACAGAGCAAAAGGAGATGTGTTTGTCTGAAACTGAAAATCAGGAGGCTAAGTTTTTAAGTATGCTTTTTGTGGGAAATGATTTGTGTGTAGCATAATATTTGGATGGGTGTCTGGAATATTTTTGCGTGAATTAAAAACATGTCCTGGATGCTAATATAAAAGGCATTTTGATGGCTCAAGTTCAAGGTGAAATAAGAACATGAACAATGACTTGAGAATCCGGCTAAAGGTTGGCAACTATCTCATCTTCAGGGGATTACTCCACAAAAGGTTTAGTGATAATGATTAGGTGATAAACATCCCCAAAAAACTCAAACCAACAAAAGCCCAAATACTGGCAATGGTTCTTTAGCCATTCTCCTTTCTAATCTGTCAAGGTTTCCAGAAGTTTTCACTTTAGAATGAGCCCTAGAGATGAAGACCAAAGAGATAGAACTTCACCAAACCTTCTTATTTTGTTTGTATTCTTTGTAATGATTGATAATAAAAATTATCTAGATCATTCATGTAGTATTAAGCTGCTATTTTAAGTTTCTGCAAAGATGTAGATAATATTTGCAATGTCTCTATGTGCTGTATTTTCTTGCATTCAGTCTCAGACCAGAAGTAAAAATGTGAATTACAAGAAAGGTTTTTCAGTCCTCGAGATCAAGTAGGAAAGGAGATCTATTTCTTATAGGTATTGGAGCATGTGTGTGTGTGTGTAAGATGGAATATAGAAGGGCATTGTGGAGATAAGTCTTCCAGTTAGTAATTTTGGAGGAAAAAGCAGGCTTCGGAGTTCCTCAGAGGCACTTTAGAGCAGTATGCCCCCAGAGCTAAGACTGAAGTGACAGCTTAATAAAACCAAGAAGCAAGTCTGTCTTGTCTTGTTTTCCTATTTTTAATGTCAGTGGTACTTTGTACCACTGTGGTATGCGAATGAAACATATGTTCATTGAAGTGATTGCAAGAAGGGATAGTTTTACTAAAGGGAGTCAGCAGTGCTTTTCATTCCAGGTGGTAAAGCCCTAAATGCATTTAACCCCTCCTTTTTAAGCTGTATGTGTATTAGCTTCCCTTGAACTTTAGATATTCTTAGCTGCATTACATGCATGACAATGAATCTGCATATTATGCAACAGGTTTAAATTTAGCACGGGCATGTTGGGAGGCATAAATCTCCTACAGACCCATGCAGCTCTGTATCTGCCAAACTGACACAAATAGCTGCCAATTATTGCATAGAGAAATGCTGCTTTTTCAAAAAGAAAAAAATTTGTAAAATTTTTAGTGAGATCCTAGACCCACTGATATAAGTGGGAGTTTTGCTACTGAGCCTTTCAAAAGCTGATGCTACCCTTTTATCAATTTTGAACAGATAATTAAATAGAGACGATATTTATCTACCAAGATTTAATGTCAAATGCTTAATGTTACGCTTTTTCTGTGTGCAGCAGATGAAGTATTTTCTACTTTTAACAGGCTTACCTGAAAAAATAAAGCAAAATCTGTTTTATATTAAATGTGTTCACTTTCCATAACTTAAAAAGAAAAAGGAGAGAAAGAACAGAGAAAATCAATATAAGACCACAGGAGCTCAAAAGCTGGGATTATAAAAATGACATAGAATCAGATGAATCGTTATCCCTCTCTCCAGCAGTGCCTTTTCCCTTCTTATTTTTTAAATGGGTTTTATTTGATTTTTCAAACTGTGCATAAAATCCTGGTAAAATTCTCACTGCATTCAAATGTGTCAGCATTTCCACACTCTGATTTGTGATATTGCACTTGCTGTATTATGCACTAACTGGAACCACTGGGTTAATTAAACCCATATACTAATATTGGGGGAAGATTGTAAATCTGAGCGCCTGGAATTTGGTTGGTACAAAACTGAAATAATCAATTGTAAAATGTTGGTGGGCTGAAACATTGATTTTTCTCTGAGAAAATATTTTTAATCCATTTTTTAGTCTGTCTGCCTGAAATGCTGTGGTACACTATGAAAAGGCACATCCACCCTCTTCAAAGTCTTCTGGCCTCTGTGCAAAACAAGGCAGTGCTTTGCCCTCTGTTCAGGTGCTGTAGGTATTATTGGAGTGTTGTCACCACAGCAGTCACAGGAAACACAGTCTGGTTGGAAAGTCCAGACTGTGAAGGATACCAGCTTCATCTCCCTGGAGACTATATAAAATAGAAGCATTTTAATCTTGAGGTCCGACAACATGATTTGACACCTTGAGATTCGTAGGGAGAGAGGGGACAACTTTGCATTTAGTCAAAGTTGCAAGTATTGCAACATCTTATTCTGCCTTGATATGGAAACAAATGCTCATGGATCAGAATTTCCTAATGGAAGTGAAATTCCTACTTCTGATCAAGTCAGTATTTTATAATATTCTCAAGAAAAATAATTTTAGTTTTGATTAAAAGTAAGACAAAATGTCTGATCCTACAGCATACCCCATACTAATAAATCAATATTTGTTAATTTCTGGCTAGGTTTCATGTAATCCAGTGAATGTAACATTGGATTACTATTTTGATATCTTTTGGATCTAAGCATTGGTCAGGGTTACTAGTGTGGTATCTTTCAGGTTTAAGCACTGGTCAAAGAATTGCAGAAAATGTCTGCTTGTCCTTTCTGATTATTTCCTTATAAACAGATTATATCTGCAACTGACCTTAGGTCTCTCTGGCTCAATAAATGCTGCTATGACCTTGTTGCATGACTTCCATCCCACTTTGTCTTCTCTTGCCTATCAATGTTTTAGTAAACTATGCTCAAAACTTACTAGCCATCTCTCTGTGTTTTTGAGATATTCCTTCTGGTTCACAAATAAACATGAAAAAATATAGTTTATCAAAGATTCCTCGTGGTCCCATGCTGACTGGATGCCTGCAGATCCTATTACATGTCTAGCCTTGCTAGCATTTCCAAAATTTTGAGCTATGAGTCTTATAGTCACTTTGTCCACTGTTTGTTCTCTCTGTTAGGTTGACATGAGCAGCCTTCCCGAACACCTCCAAAGAAAATGAATATATTCTCGTTCAGTTTCTCCACTAGCACACTCATACTTTTCTTGGTCAACTAGATTAACTTACTTGATTTGTGCTGGTATATATTAGAGGCTTTTTTTATAGAGCTGTTTGGAGGCTTTTAAGGATCTGGATGAAGAATATGCTTTTTTATAGAACCTGGAGATTTTAGTGAAGTTCTAACAACTTTGGCAACATATTGTTGGGTGGAGGAACAAATGTAATTTATTTTTAATTTTTTCTAGAAGCTATGGTGTGTGTGGCACTGCTCTCAGATTTGGAGATGCAGTTCATCTCCCAGCTCTAAATTGGAATTAATCTTTTGCTTCTCCACAAGTCTGCTTTGAACGAGATAGTGCAGAAACCTGACCAGGTCTTCCAAACCTCAGACTATAAACCTGACCAGCAGTGTGCTTAACGGAAGCTCCTCATCCTAGTCTGCTATGACTTTTGAGATTCGGTCTGAAAGCATATTTATGCAGATCCTATAAAAAATTATTCTAGAGTTTTGATTTTGACTTAAGCAGAGTAGAAATCTCTAAATTCTGAAAGAGGAAATTGTTGTAAGAGGGAACTGGCTGCTTCTCATGTTCCTGTTATGCAAAATGTAAAGATGAGCTACTAGTCTTGAACAGCATTATTACACGCAACAAAGTTCAGCAGACAAGTCTGAAGTATCTTTGACAGTGGTCTTATTAACGTGGAATTAAATCCAATGGTTGCTATCTGATGAGTGAATTTTACTCTGTGTGTGCATTAGTTTTGTTTCCAGGGAAAGGTTAGTTAATCTCTGGAGTGTATCCTAGAAATACAGTGCATGTCTGTGTGAAACTTAAATAACCAGTGATTCAAATTTTTTGATTCATGAGCAGTGATTGGAAAGTGTACTGCCTCTGTCACTTTGTTTCTATCTTCGGAAAGCTGTGAAATATCGGACTTGTAGATCACATCAGCTTTATCAACTTCACACTGTGTTATTTGGTTTTATTTCTGATAGGAGTTGGAGATTAAGGGTCTGGTTTTCAGACAGTGGGGGTCTGACTGCATTTAATGCTCATTTCAGTTGAGGTAGATGCTGTTTGCACAAGTTTGGCAATTTCCAGTTAGAGGAGCTCCAAACAAAAAAATTTGCAGATTATATAGAACTAAAGCAGCTCAGAGTGCCATAATGCCAGGCTTTTAAGTGTCTGCTTGTTCTTTGGATGACTGGTGACTAAATGTCACAATCCATTGCTTTTCAATATCAGAGAAGCCCTCAAGCAGTGTCTTCAGTGAAAAGAATTAATTGAGATTGGATAGAGAAATCTTATTCTCCTTTATTTTTGTGTGCTTTGAGATAATTAACCTTATTTCTTTTTGTCTGTGGCATTCGTATCTCCTCCTGTCTAAGGTCAACTTTCTCTGGGTGTTAAACCTGGATCAGAGCCTGGGTTTGAGCTCTTTTCCAGATCGTAAAACTCTGTGTCCAGGCCTGATTATGCTTTGTTTAGCCTCCTAGATCTTCTTTCAAGGGCTGGACAAGTGGGACGACACTAAATGAGACATGTAGGAAGGGAGATAGGTATTTGTCTAGGAACCCTACCTCAGATACATGGGCAGGGTGAGCACCTCTTTGGAAAAGATGGTTTTGCCTAAAAGCAGCCTCAAGCAGCATATATTTGATGCTTCCTCCCAGGAATGGGAAACCCCACTTGGCTCTGTGTTGCTTCTGCTTTCCATCCCTTCGGAAGAGGAGAAAGCCAATAGGTTTGGGAAGCTTTTTTTTGCCAAAGGAAAACATAGGGATCTGCTGAGAAGGAGGATCTGAGCAACTTCCTTCCCCTCTTGAAAAGAAAGCTTTGTTGTCTGCTTAATGTTGGCAGCTGAATAACTCAGACTTTTGGCTGTTTGAGGAGGTTTCTTCTGAGGAAATGGAGGGCAGTAAGACAACTTTGCAGTCACATTCCAAGCTGGAGAAGGGTAATGCAGGTTAACCACTTCTTCCAGCTGCTCCTGGCACTGATGGGTAAACCTAAGAGGAGCATCTCGGGTTGGTTTTTCAGACAAGCTCCTTTTCTCCTGGAGTATCTCTGTTTGCCTCTGAGTGGGTCGGCTACCATGTAAAGCAGAAGTTGCGCGTGGAATGCTGGCAGCTGTGTGTGAGTCTGCTCCCTGGAGCAGTACCTGTTGTGCCAGGTCAGTGTGATTCAGGTGCTGCTGAAAATGATTGATTTGCCTGTATTACAAAGCAGTCGTATTTTCTCAGAAAGGTGATAGAGATGTTGCCTTTTCTAGAGGTTTGCCTCAATTATTTCTTTGTAGTTAGGAGCAGACATTGTATAACATAACCCCACCTGGAGTATAATTTTTCTTGGCCAAACTGCTGACTCAAAATCTACTTTTATTTTGATACAATATTGAATGACTTTTTTTAGTTTTCTTTGGCAAACTGAAATATCTGAGGTAAGGGTATATGAATCATCTTACTTGCCTGAGAAACACGTTTTATTGTAGTGCACTGCCATCTTCTTTCTTAAAGGAAAACATGGACATGTGGAAAGCTAAGGAGTAATTCTGCTTTTCTTGTTCTCCCAGTGATTAGAAATGGCCATTCAGAGCAGAACCCTTAATGAACTTGAATTTCCTCCTGTTTTATAAATCAATTCTAAAGTATTGTGAGGAAATATTCTCATCCCAGCTTACAATGTCTGTTCTAGTTTGTACTAATCAAATGAACATTCTTTGAGCGAAAGCAAGAATGACTACTGTGGAGGTCAATAAAGCTAAGACGATCCCAGCTTGGGGGCAAGAAACTGGAATTGTTTATTGGACTTACAAGTTCATATTCAAAGGGTTTAGGGTCTACATATTCAACAGGGGGTTGTAACTATACAATTATTACAATTAGGTGATTTCAGGGGAAAACCCAGATTAACAAATTTGGGGTCTTAACACATACATCATAGGGGAAAACTCATCTTGGGGGAATTACAGGGGAAAAAAGGTATTCGGGTGTATAGAATGCAAGGATTCAAGGAACACAAAGGGAGAGAGAAGGCACAATAGATCTTCTGCACAGGTTTGATGGGATCAGGATGAGGACTCTCTGGCTTGGGTAGGGCACTCCACACCGATAATATCTCATTTACTTCTTAAACTGAGGTTCTTTCCCCAGCTTTCACAGCCCACGGCTTTTGCAAAGACCATTCAAATATCTCTCTGCAGATATTATATTTTGGGATCCAACAGACTACTGCTTCCATATAGCAGAGCCTATGGGGAGGATCTATCAGGTACTGGGTTTTCCTTTTGGGAATCTGCAATATTTACCATGATAGAATTTGGTGACAAGAAAATGAAAATCTCTTAGTGTAACAGGGAAGAAGTTGGAAAGAAAATGAAATATGCATATAGTAAGTTTCTCTTCTAGCATATGGAATGTGTGAGGAAATCAGAGTTGGTGAAACACATAAAAAGTATGAAAATAGATCTGAAAGTAATTTTGGAGCCTTTCTTCTAATTTCCTTTTTATTAGAGAACTTTTTTGCAAACAAACAAATGATGCAAATAATTTTTGGTACTGTTTAGTTTTTCACATCTTCCATAATTAATTTAGATTGAACTGAAACCCTTATAGGCTTTTAGAAGATAATTCACAGAATCTTACCTTGACTGGAGGATTCATGTGGTCTCAAACACTGGGTTGTTTTTATATTTCCAATTAAATTGCATGCAAACGCACTTGCACACAGTATAAGAAGACCCACAGTAGGATCTGCAAAATTGGTCTTTAAAAATTGGAAAATGTTCAGAATTAAACTATGCATTAGAAGTACCTTTTGCACACACATCACAAAATAACCTGAAATTACAAGATTATATACTGTGGGGTTTTTGTTTGATTTAGAGGTTTTTTAATCCTTTAAGACACAGGAGAGATGGTGCTTATTAAGGACAGATTAATTTCACCTCAGTTTAGCTGCCTACCAATTAAACACGTGGCTTAAGCCAGATGTCTAATTATCTTCTTGAGTCAAAGGAGAAATAGGAGGAGATGGTTATTCTTCCTGCTCATCTCAGAATTCTATTTTGGGATCATATGAATTGCCCCTGGAGAGGTCTGCATCTTTTCAGTGAGAAAAGTCTACATGACTACATTAGAGTGGGCTTTTTACACAGTTAAATTTAGGTGAGAGATATCCTATCTTCAATGGGCAGCTATTTGATTTTGTTTTGCTGCCTCAGTGTTCAGTATGCAGTGCTGGTCTTTAATGCCATGTTAGGTAACATCCTATTCAAACCCAGCTCTGAAGACAGAAATATTAATTTCCTCTGACCTTTTCTACAGCATTTGTCACTATTTTATCTGGTAATAATGCAAAGTCATATCTTGCTTTCCCACTCCCTTTCAGAGGATCTGTGTTTGGCACAAAAGACATTTTTAAAACTGCCACTTACTGATAGTAGCCCTGAAAGAGATGCTTGCAGTTTAGTGGAAGAAATCTCCTAATTCATGCAGCCCAGTTTCATGGTGCCTCTGAAAATCTGAGCAATAGTACCTCTGTTTCTCAATTTTATCTGTTTTTTCTGTCATTAATCAACAAACTTCAGGGTAAAAGGTATTATTTTAGTAAGCAAAAAAGTGAAGAGCTGATAACACATTTAGGAGCACACATCTGATGCTGAATTTTCCTAGCTTCCCATGGAGAAGTCCTGAAGCTCAGAAGGGAAAGGAATGACTTAACTGCCAATCTCCAATTGCTTTGCTAATTAAGGGGATTTACTGTGTTGTGACTTTGGTCAGCCCGATGAGGGTCAAATTAAGTTACATGTGAATGATTTCCAGTGCTCCAAAAGAACAAAATTGCAGCCATAATTGGACCTTCTCCCCTATCTGTAGGAACTCGCAAATTCTGTATTCTCAAAAGTTGCCTACTTTACTGAGACTTAATGTTTTGTCTTTTCCAGACCCTCCACAGATATATTCCTGAAGCAGTCCCTGAAAGGGGAGCATAACACTTAGAAAGTAGTTCTTTCGGCATCGAGGTGTTGTCAGCTTTAGGGATCGTTCTGGCTAACTAAAGGAAGCTAAAACCACTTAATGATCACTTATGTTAATGGATACAGGTAACAATGGGTTTCAACTGTATTCCTTTTCACCATGGGCAGTCTTTTCCAACATGGGTGGAGATAAGACTCACTTTGAGCTTCAAGCAGTGGAAAAGAGTTCCACTTTTTTTTGTTTCAACTGAAAAACAGTAGTATCTTCTTCTAAGTTTTAGGTCTGGTCTAAAACTTCTTGAAAACACTCATGTTGAGGAAGATAAGGTAGAGAACTTTATCCTGAGTGGTGAAAGCCATCAGCAACTGAAAACAGGGGTTTATAATAGGAAATACTGAACAAAAGTTTTGCCAGTGCCTGCAGTAGCACTGTTCGTTTGCTAAGGAATCTTTGTAATGTAAAAAGGGGATTTTCCAGTGCACAAAGCAAGCAAAAATTGTGCTCATGATACCGTTTCTTCAGAACTCTTACTCAGTATAAAAATAAAAGCTGAACTCACGAGCCTATTAAATAGAAATTTTAACACTAACTGCATGTTTTTTCCCAAAGTGAAATTATTGATGCACTGGGTTACAGTGAAAAGCTCCTGTGAGAACTCTCATTGGGATAGGGGTTTATCTTTGGGACTGATAGTAGAGCGTATACAGAAAAATTACATTTGAGATGCTATTCTACTTGTCATTCTAAGCAAAAGAGAAAGTTCTCTTAGAGGCTTTCCTGTTATGGCAAGAAATTTTTAGTTCCTTTGATACATACAGCTGTTAGTGTGACTTTATGAGAAACAAAAATATGGGTTTTTTACATAAATAGGCGTATTGTGAAGTTGTAAGATATCCGAGTTCCAAGACCTGAACTTGGGTATCAGGGTCTCTTTCGGCAGGATAAGGGAAATTAGAAAATTCTTAAAATTAAATCATTTAAGGCCATTTTGTACACGAGGTTCTTCTTCTCTGTGGGCTAAGAACAAAGGAAGATCCATCACCTTTGACAGGGGATGGCTTGCAGCCAATTGGGATAAAGGGAAAGCCCCTTTTCAGAGAAAAGAAATCTTTTTAGGTAAAAATGAATAAATTAAAACTTATCTGAAAAGGGTGGGATTTTATGAAACTATAAAATAGATGGAATTTAAACTGAAGGTGTCTCTTTCCCCAGAAACTCGGTGCGAGAAAGACCCAATGTGTTGAATAAATTCTTCCTTGTTTCTCTGTTCCCTAAGTTTATGCCATCTCTCTAAATTTAGAGAGAGGGATTTTACCCACAACTTGACTTATGTATTTTGCAATTCAGAAATGAAGAAAGTATTTTCTTCCTTCCAAGATATGAGTGCGGAATATCTCAGGCTGTTTGAAGGAACAAGAGGTTACTGAAACAACCAAGACAACTTTTCTTGCATTCATTAATCTCTCGTTTAAATTTTCCATATGTGATTTTAAATTCTCCTTCAAATATCTGTAACTGTAGCTTACAGATTTCACTGGTCTTAATGAAAGTATCTTGTTTGATGTTTCCACACCTTCTGATGCTTAGAAGTTTCTCTTAATTTTAAGTGTTCTTTACTATTATGAAGTATCGTTATTTGAGGTCTCATGAATTGCAAAGAGGTGTGAGGAACTGCATGATAAAGTGAGCCTGCATTTCGATTCAAATATCACTACTATCTTTAATCTTACTTGATGAGATGGCAGAGATTCTTTCTAAAATAAAAAAGCTTGATTTATTAACCTTTTACAACCTTTGACTGTCAGGAGATGGATGAAGTCTTATTAATGATATATAAGAACTCATTTGAAGTCTTTGAAGTCAGATATTTTCTTTAGAAATACCCACTGGAAATTAATCTGCTGTGAGCATCATAATTCTTTAAAAGTGTTGTTACATGTGCCTGCACATGTGAAAACATTTATCTTTACATCACTCCTAGAAAGCCTGTATTTCTGATGGCCAAGCAGTCTTGTAATTGAGACAGATTGATCTTTTCTGCTATACCTTTTTCATAATGAAAGGAATTCTTAGCAAGGGCTACAAAACACTGTATTGTAAGGATGTGTACACCTGGCTGTGGGTTCCATCACTGAGGGCATCAAAAGGAATCAGTTTTGCACCTTTCTTTTCTCAGAACTTAATCTTTTGACAGGGATTGGTGAAGTTGCTTGCTTACTTTTGCATTCCTCTTTTCCTGCAATAATGCACATAACTCCTCCTTTGGGGACAGAAGAGCCTTTGACTGAGACCAGATCAATATAATACTCCTACCTCCACCAGTATGCAGTGTAAAATGTCCCTGTCTCTGGAAAATGTAGTGAGATTTACAGTTGTAAAACAGGGTAGTAAATTTAGTCAGAACATAGTTACAATGGGCCACAAAGTGAAGGGCAAGACTAGTAATCTTTCAAAAAGTGCTGTATATTCAAAGATGAGAGGTCGAGACCTTCATTTTACTCTCTCACAGGTCTGGGCAGAGTTTGTCTGTCACAAGTGTCTATCACTTGTGGAGAAAAAACTGATCATTTTCACTACCCAAATTCACTCCAGATAGTCACACTTCTAACTGATGTAATCACAGCTGATTTGTGTTGCCACAGCTGATTTATGTTGTTTCTTGTTTGCATGCCTGGAAGATGTAGGTAATTATCAAAGGAAATCAACTGAAAAAAATAAACATTGCTGTCCTCTTACATAAAAAGACAAATATCTTTTATATATGGAATAATTTCACTTTTTCATGACTACTACATACTCATTTAATGTGAACTGATAATCATACATTAGATATGTAGTAATTCTGCTGGTTTACTTTCATATAATTTTATCTACATTTGAATGCATAATGTTTGAAAATATCTTCAGCCAAACTACAACGTAGTTTGATCTTGGGTTTTTTTGAATAAGAAACGTAGGTATTATGTTGGACTATGGCTGTTAAATAGAATACAAAAATAGTGTAAAGATCTGCTGTTGAAGATAATATTTGTAGTCTCAAGTGGCTGGTACTAGTAGTTTGAAGTAGTTAAGGTACCAAGCGTGGAGAATTGATCAGTATCTTGCTTAAGGTTCTTGAAGGATGCTGTCTTCTGCTTTAAGAAGAGAGGGAAAACTTTTGCTGTCTTCTTCAGGAAAACACTTTCCCTCCTTCATTATCAGTTTAGTTATTTTACTAAAGGACCGTAAATGGATATGTAGTAAATTTGGTGATGCAGATGACAGAAAATGAACATGTCACATTCAGTTCTTGAGGACAATGATTGGATTTTGGTTTATTTCAAACTCTTAAAGGACATGTCTAAATGTGTAACTGTGGAAAAAGTGATATGAGAAAGCGGTGCCTTTTCCCTTACCCTTGTAAATTCTGTTCCTCTTTGTCACGAAACTGCTTAAACCCATAGGATGGGTGAAACAAAGATATTTTAATTTGCTTCAGTGTTTTATATGTAACAACTTTGTGTTAGGATTATCAAAATATTATTCCAACTGCCAGATTTTGGACAAACAGAATTCCACCAATGTCTAAGATTGCACTTACGATATGAACAAAGTCTAGAGCCTGAACATCAGGATTGCAGTTTTCTTGTGCCTGTAATATTATTAAATATGGAGAAAAATCCAATGAAAGCCTATTGCTGAACTGAGTTCCAAAGTATTTGGCAGGATAGGTTAGTCTGATAATGTAAAAATATTTTTGTTAGTTCGAATCATTCACCTTTGCAATACAGGAATATCTATTTGTGGTACACTCACTGAGGGACTTATTAGAATCAAGTTCAATGGGAATTTATGTCTCTGAAGACCAGTCAGAAATGACTTCTTAATATATTTTTGATATTTTATTTTTTCTTCATATTGGTTCATTTATAGCACTAGACAACTAGTGTCCAGAGAGATTTGACAGCATGGAGGTTTTTGAGACAAACACATTTAACATCATGACACAATAGCTACAATTCCCAATTCCATGCAAAGAATACTGTTATTGTTTAAAATGTGAGGAATTTAAACATCCTCCACACTGCCAAGGAGAACACTGGCAAGGATCTCCTGGTCAGAAATGAGACTAATGCTTTTTAAAAAGGAATTTTACTTGAGAAAAGCTGAGTCTCTTGTTATAAAAAAGTAAATGTGGAATTATACACATTGGTGATCACCAGGTGCAAACCTGGAAATTTCTTAAGAGACTAGTTATTAAGAAATGGTGGTGGGTTATCGTATTAGAAGATAAATGGCTATGCTAGAGGCATTATTGAAGGACGAAAGAACATTGTGAGAAATATATAACTCCAAGAAATTTTGGAAACATCAAGGCTTTTTGGAGTTATTTTAGAAATAACCTTGAGAAAACAGAAGGAAGGGCAGTATGCAATTTTAAAAGAAGACAACATATAGTTTCCTGTAGCAGATCAATGGGAGGTCTGGTATTTAAAGTTGACAATAAGGAAAGAAGTCTTGGGAGAATCTTGATATGTTGTCAAGAATAGCTAGACATGAATAAGTAGGGTTTTTCACTTACATTTGCTCCTGGTTTTAAAACAGTTATGTTGTTCCGTAGAAAGAAACTAATCCAAATGATCATTATTTCAAGTCCCAGAAGATAAAGCTTTAGCTTTGACTCAAGGTTGCTGTATTACATATCCCTCCAAGACATGCCTTAGGAAATAAAAACCCGTGATGTAGTCTGTCAGCTTCTCCTTTATGCTCTATTCGTATGTTAGCATTTGCCTTTTGCAATTCAGTATCTCCACCACTAAGGATGTGCATTATTATTCACCTATGCCTATCATTGAGATATTTCCCTTTTTAACAAATATGCAGTGTTCAACTGCCAGTCTGAAATGTGCACAGATGCAGTGTGATATGTGTGTTGATATTCATGGGCCATAGGAAAATATTTTATATTCTCAGAGTGGGTAGACATATATATCCTGAAGGGAGGTTATTGTTGTTGAAATGTATATACTGGTGGGTGGAATACTGAAGAATATATTTCTGCAGTACTCCATTCTGCAGAGTAGTGAGCTTTCTCTAGAAAATGCAAGCAAACAATTATGTATATGGATTTTATTTCTTTTTAAGAACTTTGCGTAAAAATGAGTGCTTACTCATTACTAGGCTGCAGTATTAGCATGTTTCCTTGAAGAGTTCCCTTGGTACTGATATCCTTGGCATGGTATCCTTTCTTCTACCAGTTCCCTATAGGCATTCTCTGCCCTGCCACCACCATAGGCAAAATTAGCTGTTTCTCTAATTTGTTTTTTCTCCCCTCACAGTTCTTTCCTCTAAGATGCCTTTTCTCTCTCTACCTTTCTGCTTTGTAAGTTGCTTTTGCCAGTGTTATATCAGTCTCATTTTTAATAATGATTTTTAAACAGTAATAATCAATTAATATAGTACCTTAGATGCTTAAATATTTTAGACTTCAGAGCACAATCCAGTGTGCTCTTGTGACATGGCTTAAGAAGTTACTGCCTCTCAACTTGTGCCTGATACTGCCCCCTGCCAAGCTCTGGCACTGTGATAGACAGTCAGAGCTTTTCATTCAGAGACAGCGCTGAACTGACCAGTCTATAAGTTCTCTGTACAAATACCATAATACGCAGCCTCGTGATGATGCATCTTTCTCACATATTGGTTGATTTTAACAACGTAAACATATTCCTGATTATTGCAATTGGTATTTTAACCTAAAGACCATTAAATATTGTCATTTAATCTTGTATGGATTCTCAAATGAATTTCTGAATGAAGAAAAATCCGAAAATATTTTGAAAAACTTCATTGCATCAGTCACTTATTTTTGCTTTTCAGCTTTCCTTGTAATGTTATTTGGAACTGTTGGCTGGATTTCTGTCTTTATGCAAATGACTACCACATTTACAGTTGAGTAAAGGGCATATCTTTGACTTCTGTTTTTCAAAATTCCTTCAAAGCCATGGAGTACAGGATACTAATATTTTGCATTTTAATGACTTCAAAATTTCATTTGCTATATAACTTCTGTAAAAAAAAAATCAGCATCAGCCTGCTCAAATGCAGTCACCTTTTCTTCATACAGATTAATTCAGATAATCTTTTGTATTTCAGTAGGCAGATTGCATAAATGCCTATCACCTAAATGGACAGGCAGTAATATTAAAGCAATGTTGCAAAATTTTGGCATTCTCTCTGCTAAAGTTAGAGAAGTTTTATTACAACAGCATGCTCTCTTTGAGTAACAGACTGCTCAGTTATGTCTGTCAATGTTCTTCCACTTGTTGTTCACACATAATCAGGAACTGTACCACTATTTTATTGCAGGTTTTGTTTATGTACATTCTTTTTAGATCTCAAATCACAATGATAGTTCCAAAATTAACTAGTCAAACAAGTGCTCTTTAGTATGGGGCACCATGCTAACAAGTAATGATTCATATCATTTGGCCACAACTACCCCATGCAGCGCTACAGGCTGGGGACAGAGTGGCTGGAGAGCAGCCAGGTAGAAAGGGACCTGGGAGTTTGGATTGACAGGAAGCTGAACATGAGCCAGCAGTGTGCCCAGGTGGCCAAGAAGGCCAGTGACATCCTGGCCTGGATCAGGAACAGTGTGGTCAGCAGGACCAGGGAAGTGATTCTTCCCCTGTACTCAGCACAGGTGAAGCCACACCTGGAGTGCTGTGTCCAGTTCTGGGCCCCTCAGTTGAGGAAGGATATTGAGGTGCTGGAGCAGGTCCAGAGAAGAGCAACAAGGCTGGTGAAGGGACTCCAGCACAAGTCCTGTGAGGAGAGGCTGAGGGAGCTAGGGTTGTTCAGTCTGGAGAAGAGGAGGCTCAGAGGAGACCTCATCACTCTCTACAACTCCCTGAAAGGAGGTTGTAGCCAGGTGGGGGTTGGTCTCTTCTCCCAGGCAACTATCAGTAAGAGAAGAGGGCACGATCTTAAGTTGTGCCAGGGGAGTTTTAGGCTGGATATTAGGAAGAAATTCTTTACAGAGAAGGTAATCAGGCACTGGAATGGGCTGCCCAGGGAAGTGGTGGATTCTCCATCCGAGGAAGTTTTTAAGATGAGACTGGATGTGACACTTAGTGCCATGGTCTAGTAACCACAGTGGTAGTGGATCAAGGGTTGGACTTGATGATCTCAGAGTTCCCTTCCAACCTGGCTGATTCTATGATATCCTGCTCCAGGACTGAGGACAAAATCTTCAATAATTTTGGATACTTCTGCTTTTTTATGCCCATCTTCAGCCTGATTTGTTTGTGCTCAGATTGTGTGCCAAGGAGTTACATGGTTCCTGACTGTGTTTATTGTCACTTTGAGTATTGGCAGAGAAAGTGAATGTCTGCTGTCTACAGATGTACCCTTGTAAGTGAGTAGGGCAAGAACCACTGTATCCATCAGAAATATTCAATGGATTTTTAGAAGGCTACTCCAAAGTAGTTCTTTTAGGTACATCTTGTACTCTTTCCTTCTCTTCCTTCCTCCCTCCTTCCTTGTCTTTACTCAGAGACATGTAATTTGGGAGCTGGAGCGTGGCACCAATGGAGACAGGGCTGGATTTCCAAAGCTAAATGGATTGCTGCCATTATATAAAAGCATTGCATAGTAACTTTCTTAAATCCGGTGGGGTATCAATTGCTTTTTTGAAGGGGCTAGTTGAATCTGATAACTCAACAGAGCAAGCAATTTTTTTAAACTCTGCCTTAAGAACTATATTATCTAAAGGATACACTAGATGCATGCAACAAACAACATTTTTGTCAATAGCTCCAAGAATGGAGAATGTCCTTAAAAGCTGTTAAAATACAAACACCTTATATTTCTGTGCAAAAAAGGGTATGTTAGGTAAAAGTAAAAACAAATGTTTTCTTCTTTTTCCTTAACTGTAACTTCCTTAATATACATTTCAAAAATAGCTTATGCCTTACTAACATTTGCAGAAGGTTCATGTGGAAATTCATGTAAAGTCAGGACTCCTAATTTAGCAATTGCACAGTACAACTGTGCTTAAAGCTAAGAATATTTCTGAATGCTCTACTGGATATGACCAGAAGAAATTGATGTTGGGCAGATATATCTGATTTGAAAATATGCCAAGTGTCCCAACTCCTGAAGGAAGTTTGGGCTCCAGTGTATTAATAAAGTAAAACATCCTTTTTAATGAATGTATAGTTGAGCACTGAATCCTCTGAGTAGGTTCCTGGGCTCTTTAGTGGTTGTATCAGGGAGGGTTCAGAACATAGGGGATCTGAAAACCATGACACCATTGTAAGCTCAACAAAACTCATATTTATTACCAAGAGGCTAATAAAATGAGCAAACCCAAAAGAGAGGAAGGAGGAGAGAAATAAGCCCTCAGTATGACTTCCCCAGTCACCCAGCTGTTGCTTATAAAGTTATCTTACATAAAGTTAACTTACCAACCCAGAATGCCTAGAATTACCCACAGCCGAAGCTGCATTCCCGGAGAGTTAGTAGGCTCACAAATTGGTAGGCGTCCCTGCCAATAGGCGACATTGTCGTTGATGCGAAGCTTGCTACTCTCCAAGAAAGAGCTATCTGCTTTTATACCATTAACTGAGTGATCTCAACCTAGGCAGGTGTGGCCATCACTGCCCAGCCAGAGGCCCTCAGTCCCACGCCCCATTATGCAAGTAATATCTCTTCTGCGCATGCGTGGCTTTCCCTGTGCCTGCACACTGCACCCGGGGGACTCTTTTCCAAATGACTCCAGGGGTTTACTTCATATCCCTAGTCTTCAATTTCTTCTTCAAGCAACCTTGGAGGACCATCAGCTAATCATAAAACAGCAATTAAATATAGTTTATACAAGAACTCTCTTCAAGGATGAAGTTCCCGTTTTATCAGTGCTTGTTTTCTCATAACTTGGCAGGGAAAGAACAAAACTTTTACAGGTGGCTGAGCCAAACACAGATCAAAAGTATCAGCATAATCAACTCCTGATACAGTAAACTAAGTGGGGATTTATGAGATCACCAGGACATGTGGAAAACTTGAAACTACAACAACTCTTAGTTTGAAACACCAAGAAGGGATATCAACCCCTGGGAGTAGATTTTGATGTCCTGGCAGAAAACTTTGGCATCAAGAGCCACTCTCACATTGTTAGAGCTATTGAACAGAAGGACGTGGTCAATCACATCATTGCACCCAATTCTGAAGTTATGTGATAACATCAGTACTTATATTGACCTGAAGAATGAACAGTCAGATGTATTGGAATTCAGACTGGGTCATGAGTGATAAAATGTTTCCAATTTTTATCTGTGGATCCCCTACTGAGTAAGTTGGAGGAGGAAGGATGTTGATTCCAACACGGAAAGCTTGAAAAATATGATAATTATGGTCTTTGCAGACAACTTGTTTAGTTTGAGTGGACCATGGGAAGGAATGCAGAAAAAATACTGAAATTGTCTTCTGTGAACTAACAGGCCGCAAGACACAAGATGACAAGTTCCATGGCTTTGACATCAAGCCAACCAAAGAATCATATGATCAATTACTGTCCTACATGGGCAGTTAACAGCACCCCCCTCAATAAGATTGAACCTAGTAGTCCTGAAAAGTAGCTGGGACTATACATTGACCCCATGGACTGGAATATCAAAACCAGAACTACTGGAAAATTAAAGGGATGGTTAGAACAGTTTGTAAAGACTCCATTTAAGAGATTTCATAAAGTTGACACCTTGAAAGGATATACTATTCTGCAATTGCTTTATCTGGCAGACTAAGCGGATGTAAAAACTATGTACCTGGAAATCCCCGACTTGGTAATTTTAGCTGTGGTCAAGAAAGGTTTACCTCTGTTGGCAAGTACCTGTCGTGTCATAGTCCAGCATGAGAGATGGATGTTTAGGTATTACTAGACTCTCTAGTCTAGTATACAGAGTTGAAGACTGCACTGATTTTCAGTCTTTAGATGAGACAAAAAGAGCAGTCATTGAGCAGGATGGCATTGAGAAGGAGTTTTGAAAGATTGTGAACTGCAGCAGAGGGTGATAAAGATAAAATTCCATCTATATGAGACCCAAAAGCAGTCATGGTGTATCAGAGAAATTATGTGGTGAGGAACTAGACTCAGAATGGGAGATATCCACTCCAAAGGTAATTTTTCTGAGACCCTGTAACTGGTGAAAACAAGAATTCATAATCTGAACCTAGCTAGTATCCTAGGGCTGTGGAATTTTCAATTTTGAGAAGGGTAATATCAGTAACAGCTGGATTGAACATTACAGAGGCATTCCCCATAGAACGTTCATTACAGTGGAACAGCTGAGAGTTCACGTCTACCCAACTAAAGAATTCTGGCTAAAGGTAGTCAAGAGACTCAAACTAAATCATGTGGATACTGCTAGGTGGAGAAGGAGACCTGTGCACATATTATTGCATATTACCCTGTGGTACAAGATGCTGGGATTAAGATACATAACCAACTATGTGATATTTTGATGAATGAAGCTAAAAAAAAAAAAAAAAGTAGTATTCCAGGAAGCAGTGTTAAAAGATTAATAAAATGAAGTATATAAACAACATCTAGTATTTGTTAAGGGAAATCATACTTCTGTAGTAGTCATCACAGTTAAATACGAGAGTAAATATTCAGCCTGGAGAAGAGATAAATGAGGGGAGACCTCATCGTGACTTTCAATATCCTCACAAGGGGAAGTGGAGGGGCAGGTATGGATCTCTTCACTCTCCTAACCAGTGATAGGACTTGAGAAAACAGCATGAAGCTGAGTCAGGGAAGGTTTAGGTTATATATCAGGAAAAGGTTTTTCACCCAGAGAGTGGTTGAGCACTGGAACAGGTTCCCCAGGGAAGTGATCACAGCACCAAGCCTGTCTGAGTTCAAGAAGTGTTTGGACTATGCTTTCAGGAGCATGGTGTGATTCTTGGAGTGTCCTGCACAGGGACAGCAGTTGAACTTGAGGATCCTGATGAGTCCTTTCAACTCAGCATATTCTGTGATTTTGTGATATTTGGAAAATGTAGTGACAGATAAAGAAAAGAAATATCAACACCTTAAAGATAAAGTGCAAAAATTGACAAAGCCCACTAATATTAAATTTATAGTATTTCCTTTAGGAGCACATGGAAAGTGGTGTCAAGGAAACTGTGCATTATTAGATGGACTCTGCAGTTCCTGACAGGAAAAGGTCACTTGTTGTCTATCAAATCATGCACTTTTCACTTCAGTGGACACTGTACACCCTCATTAGTCAAACTTGAATTGGTTTAAGATATAAATGAATGAATTGTAAGTGTATGAACTAATAAATTGTACATAAACTTATCCTTTTTATCTATTGAATGAAGAGTGATGTCACTGTGGATGTTTGGCTGCTACAAGTCAATTATCTATTTTTATAAAGTTAGACCTAGGAGGGTGTTGATTGTATGTAGGGACAACAGTGGACTCAGAGTCATGATGTGTCATCCATCCTGCCAAAAGACAACAATTACTGGTCTTTACTTAGTTGGATAAGCTGTCTTTACTTAACCCAGAAAAGCAACATTTATAACTTTACATATAATTTGATAAATAGCCTGTAAGTAGGGCTTGTATCTGTCTTGCGAAATGACAGCGGTACCACTTTCACTCCCTTGCGCTCTTCATTCTGGCCATGCTCAGAGAACCCTTTTTGGCAATGAGCCTGTTGGGGCCATCACTGTTCAATCTGTCCCTGCCACAGGAGCAGTGTGGTCCCCTCAGTTCAAGGAATGTTCCCAAAGCATGCTTCAGGTTCAGCCTCTCTGCCTGGGTTATGTGCTAACTGGGGACAGAGTTTTTCTCCTAGTACTGGAAGGACGATTTGGTATGCCTGTCTTTGTTGCCTTTGTCAGCCCTTTATGTTAAACAGTAGCATTTCTGCTCTGGGTTCAGTTACTTTGAAGACTTGGTGGCTAATTCTTGTTCCTGCAGGCTGCTGTAAAATAATGTAATAGGTGTATTTGCAAAGGGATCCACAGGGCTTTAACTACACAGTGACTACTAATTTCAGCAGAACAGTCAAGATCTTACTTTTCTTACTGTACTATGTCTTGTTCAAGGTACTTTTAGCAACACTGACTTGTTTTAGACTTCTGCATTATATGTTTGCTTTCTATAACATCTTGTTGCCTTTTCTATGAATGCATCACAAGGATAAAGTTGGAACATGAGTTTGCTTAATAAGGTACTTCTTGAGTAAACATTTATAAACTGTCTTGAACCACTTAAGATTACCTTCCTTTCAGATTGGTGTAATTTCTGTTTCAGAGGGAATTTCTCCACGTCTGAGGTATAGTCCTTTATCATGGCTGTGGAGCTTTAAACAAGACTTATTTGAGCTTCTTCACCAACAGTGCACGGGGAAGATTTTCAAGTACTTGACTGTGGCCTCATTTGCATGTTTAAGCTACTTTTGCAGAGCAAAAAAAATAATAAAGAAATTACCCAGTGCTACAGAACATAGCCTCGGTCTGATTTAGTGCTTCTATTACCATTGTGATTCATGGCTAATTCATACAAATGAAATTAGGTTATATATTACTATTAGGAGATTAACATTTCATGAATTTAATAAATGCTCTCATGGTTACTTTGAAATCTAATTCCCTGGCCTAAAATGTCACCGATGTCTGCTTGTTTTAGGTAAACCAATTTAATTCAGTTTAGTAGTGCTGGGAGAATGTTAGCTGAGATTCATTTTGAGTGGAGTCACTGCCCTTTTCTTTCACTCTTTGTCCTCTCCTTTCCATAAATCTAAAATGTTATAATGTTAGAATGGTGCAGGAAAAACACTCTGACCACATGCAGGAGAGAATGGCATACTAGTTTACATCATCAGGAATGGAAATGTCAGGTAGTTAAGAAAAAGCCTGTTGGATATATATGTATATATAGATATAAAATTTAATTTATGCTATTATGCATAGCTAATGTTTGTATTTTATTAGCTTGAGGATATGATCACTGTTCTGCTCTCTATGGCATAATATGATTGTTCTTAAAGGCCCTCAGCAGTGCTCACTGAGGCTTTGGAATGGGTAATATTAAAGGCTTTATTTAATTGTGGTAAATATAAACATATAATGTTATCTTTTCTCCAGCTCAGATTCAAATTTACTCATTTTATGGTTGAAACAGTGATGTCTTGCTGCACTGGATTATAAATCTCATTCTTTTTTCTTCCTGCACCAGCTTCAGAAGGATTCTGCAACATTTGCTCAATCTGAACTAAGATTCACCCTACATCCTGACCCCACAGCCTCCCCTTAAAAAAATTTATACAGTGAAGTTTTATGGACTTCTTCATGCCAGAGTTCTTCTGCTGCCTGACAGTAGTTTGGTTGTGGTACCTTGGAGCAACTGAAGACACAGCCAAAGACCAGAAATGCAGGGTTTATCCTCTTGGGAGCCTTGGATGCCTGTTCTCAGGATGCCTGATTCACAGACATAGCAGCTCCTGCTTCCTCTGAACAGCAGCCTTGGTAAAAGCAACGCCATGGATCATTTTTGTCCTCTGTCATTGGCACAGTTAAACTGGTTGTGGGTTAGTTATGGGTTTTTTTTGTTAGTCTAGTTTTTTTTTCTTGGTTTAGTTTTTTTTTCTCCTTCTCCCTCCTGCAGTAGGGAGCAGTAGGAACTAGGAGAAAGGAGAGAACCTCTTCTCAGGGCCTATGCTTTGGTGCCTGGAGTGCTTGTAAAGGGTCTGGAAGAGTGTGATAAATCCTGGTAAGGTCAAAAAGAAAGATGGGGCTGGGCTGGAGCTGAATGTAGATCAGAAGTCTTCTAAGTGATGAACTGTTACTTAAAAGAATGCTGGATCAATTATGGGATTTTGATTTAAAAAATAGCTAAAGTCTTATTTGTTACTTGAATTTAACAGTTTGAACATCAAATGTAAGGAAATAGCCAGCTGGGCTCTGAAGGGAATCCAAAGCCCTGAAGAAAATTGGCCGTGTTTAAACTGCCCATCTCGGTCAAGCTTAAAGGCCTGGCCAAGCCCCAATGTGCTTTAAAACTATTAGTTATGGGTGATGATGCCAAGTTGCAGTCCAGCTCTTTTGGTTTGCGGTGACTAAGGGCAGCCCTACACCGCTGGGCCTTGGAGCTTTTCACTGCTCACCAGCTCCAGCACTACATGTTGTCACTCTGTGCCTCACTCCATCTTTCTGCTTCCCTTCTTGGGAGGAGAAGCAGGATCAGGCCCTAAAACAGCCTGACCCTGACTGGGGGATCATTAAACTGTGTACATTTCTTTCTGGACTGCGTTTACAAATATGATCTCCTTGAGCCATTAAAAAAGAGAGAGCACTTTCTTCATTTGAAAGGAAGAGATTTCTGTGACAATTCCTTTATCAAAGACTCTTTATCCTTTTCCCTTACCTGCAGTTTTTCATGTTTCCATGGTAGTTGTATTAAATTTCAGAAATATCCTTCACAAGTGGATATCTATCTCAAAATGATCTTTGAGCTACTAGCTTATTCACTCTCAATATCCCTTCCCTGAATCATCTTTATTACAGTGCTTAAAAGACATATATGATGCATTGTTAATTGGCAGCTGGGGATCACTTATCATTATTGATTTACTTTTAAATTACTCTGGGATGAGGAACAATAAACCTGAGCATGTAACGCACTTTCATAATGGTATATTGTTGCTGTTATCCTCATGTCCATAAATTTGTATCTGCAGTTTGCTTAAAATCACTGACTTGTTTTTGTTCTGAAATAACCATCTGAAGCAAAGGCAGGGCTTTCCTTCATCTTTCAAGAGCAAATGCAATTGTCCCCTAATGCTCCTTAGGGAAATGGAAAGATTCAAAGGAAAAGATTTCATATTCTTACTGAGGTTTAGTTTACATTATTTTGAGCTGAACTGCCAAAATGAAACTTCAGATTGTAAGTTGGTTTTTTTTTGAGGTGAAAACTTGTGTTCTAAAATGGAATGCTCCTGCTAAACTGCCACAACTTTTCATGTTTACTTGTAGTGTTTTTCATGAGCTAGAGATTTTTTGAGTGATTATTTGTTGTTAAGGGTGTCTTTAAAAAAAATTATGCTTTCCATATATTAGGAGAAAGTAACTTGAAAATATTTATTCATGCAACTATGCTAATCCTGAATTATATCCAAAGATAATTTAGAAAATTTTAAGAGCTGTAAGCTTTCAGTCCTTGTGAATTTTTAAAAATGCTCAGATGAATTTCTTTCTGATTGAGCTGATGTCATAATCTGAAGGGGATTTGACCATGGTGCGTGCCAGTGTGCTGACCTGTGTGCCTAAAGACCTAACGGGAGGTTTTTTGAGAGGATCAACAAACAAAATTCAAGAAGCAAAGGAAGCTGGTAGGGGAAAAACCCCCACTTTTGCAAAAATCCTCATCTGGGGCAATCTTGGAGAGGAGAAGCAAAAATACTAACAGGCAACTGCAACTTATGACTAATCTTGAGGCCTCACAGCTCTGTGCTACCACTGTGGGTGCTTTGCTCTGTGACGCTGCCCCAGCACTTACTGCATGAGAGACCAGAAAACTCTAGGAGCCCATGCATTTATGAACCTATGATAAACTTAAGCATAATTTTTTAGCTAAATATCATGCTTATCACTTTTATTTCATTAGGATGGGAGATATCCCACCTTTAGCTTTAGGGTGTCAGTGCATTTGAAAGCATATGGGTCTTTGTGAGCTCCTGTAAAACACATATTGGTAAAAGAATAAAAAAGAAGTTTTGCAAGTGGAAATAGTTCTGAAAGTGTAGACTCAGAAACCTCAACATGTGGGCTCTGTATTGGAACTTCTAGGAGCCTTAGAACTTGCACTTACCAAAAGGCAGCCTTCCCAGAAGGAAGCTTAAGTGGCTTCAGATTGCAGATCAGATAATTCTGCTTCACTGCTGTGTGAATGCACTTTAAATCACCCTGGCTTCAGCTGGAGGTTCAGTTAATTAATTGTTACTTTCTAGAATTTATAGAGAGATTATTTCTTGAAGAAATTTTGTTGATTTAACACTTTCTATAATTGACTCTTGATTATTTGCTAGGGTAGACCTTGATTTGATTTTAAAGTTGGCAGTAACCTTTTTTTCTTAATTTAAGTTAGAAATAATTGAATGATGGTAGCATTTTCTTATCTATTGATTTTTTTGGTGTAATTTTGTTTCAATTATTTTAATAACATTTATGCAAAGAAGTAAAATCAGAGTTCTTTCAGTAAGTAATGTGGATCTTAAATCCTCTAAGACTACATCTACTTTGTTAGTTCTTGATTCATAAGCCACAGGATAATATGATTGTTAGGTTTATATTGATGTTAAGCTGGATATTTTAGCGGTACATGTAAAGATTCTGGCATACTGTTTCAGCTGAGCTAGAGCATATGGAAGGGAATATAAGTACTACCTGGTGATGCAATCACACAGCAGATTCATACAGGCCACATTTGACAGCAGGTGAAATCATTCCTTCTGCTTTAGTTCCTTCTGCCTTTATTTGAAGCTAGTTTTGATCTTATTAACTGATTTCCATCCATCCTTTTTATGTACCATTAAATAAATGCATCACAGTAGCAGCTGCATCCCAATGGTTGGATCACTTTGATATTCATGTATGCTCACATTTTAAAAAACAAAGTCTTGTGATGTTACTTTGCTTTTGGTGAGACAAGTGGGGTTTAATAACTGGCTACTGTTTCAAAAGCAGTATGGAGTATGGAAAGGTGCTGCTGAGCAGGCTGATGGAGAGAAACTCCTTTTTCTTGTAATATGCAATAGATGAACTAAATAAATACTCTTCAATTTTG
The DNA here is from genome assembly GCF_001604755.1 of Lepidothrix coronata. NCBI lineage: Eukaryota > Metazoa > Chordata > Aves > Passeriformes > Pipridae > Lepidothrix > Lepidothrix coronata. Next base: position 600,134 of record NW_016690244.1, read on the forward strand.
TTCCAACTTTTGGTAAGATAAACAAGACCTGAGGGAACCTTTGTGGAGAAGGGCTAGATTTCTGCTGTGCTTGGAGCAGAGCCTTTGTGCTCATTCATGGAAGTGCTGAACAGTGTGAGGAGAGGCCTCAGCTCTCTGCCAGTAGTAGTACTGGGCTAGGGCGTAGATTAGATTTTGTACCTCATCATTAACTTTCTTAGCTGCTGTATCCCTGCTGGCCTCAGACAGGCTTGCTTTGCACAAATCAAATTGCAGCTATGGACAGACTAATGATTTGAAAAGGGCTTGCTTCATTTTGTGCTTGCCTTTTGGAAAGGCTTTTCCTCAGGAGATGGTAGATATGACACAATGACCTAGCTTTCCCTACACATCTTGGTTCTTAATAAGAAAGATCCCATGTCCCTTTTTTATGTCGTGTGTGTTTCAGGGGAATATCAATATCGTAAAAACCAACACCATGAAGCAGTTCAAACTGCTTAGTTGTGTAGGTTAATAGAGAAGATGTGGACCATGACTGTGATCTTGCAGTGTTTATTCTTTGTTTCTATGTAAGCACATTTTTGATTTCAGCTACGGCATTGAAAAAATAATTTTCCAGTGTTTGATATCTCCTGAATTTCAAGATTTTGATACTGCTTTAGTTCTCCCTTCATCACTAGTAGTCATTTGTTTTCATGACTCTTTTGGTCTGTTGCTCCGCTCCATTGCAGGATGTTAAGACTCTTACTCAAAAGTGAGAAAGAAATTGCATATTCCACTGATTTTAATAAAAACATGTTTAATCTAATCAAGGAGAGGTGATGCCTGGCTTCTTCTAGAAGGTACTTGCTTTCCCTTTGTAATCGATTTGAATGAAGTTAGAGATTGCCATCTGCTTTTTGGAAAGAATATCTGCTTTTCAAAAGTAAGCTTAATATTATTAAATATTTGAAGATATATTTAATCTTTCAGCTGGCAAGGGATTTTTTCCTTTTGACTAGAAATATAGAAATCTTCAGAAAGTCTGCTGCAAAAACTGAGAAGGAGAAAACAAAACAATCTTTAAAAGACTGTTAATTATTTTTCTGGAGCGTATTTAAGCCTACAGCTTATTCTCTCTTAGGGACTTAACAGTTTAGGAAGCCTTTTCATTAAGTAACCCCAGGAGACTCTAATTTTTTCCTAAAACTACAGAACCATGGAAGAAAGATTTGTTTGTATCTGTGATTGATCTGCAGTGCTGTTCAGTTGTTATATGCCTCTGCTAAATGTGCACGGTTCAAGGCAGGGTTACTCCCTAATAAGAAAAAAATTCAGACACTGTGGCTGTGTGAATATTTATGTCTGCAGTTTTGTGATGCTGAAGATTGACTGAGGCTAAAAAAACCCCACGGTAACTGCAATACTTGGTTTCTGCAATAGGGTATGTTTATAAATGTGCTAATTTCTAACTCCTCAAAACATTCTAGCCTTTGCCACTCTCCTTTGGCAGCCTCTTACTCTTCTTTTCTTCAAAAATCAGCTGTGTGAACGTTTTATTGTATGTTTCCTTATTATTTTCTGTATTGAAAGTAATAGTTGCAGCATTACTTAATCTGTCTTCTATCAGTTGTCATTCAATCCGTTGTTTACAAGTGACTGCAAATCAGTCACATCTCAGGTTTTTTTCCTTACGGCCATATTAGCATCTCAGTTTTCATCTGGTTTGAATGGGATCAGATGATGGTTGTTAAGACCGAGAAATCGTGGACTTCTGGAAGATAGTTTTCAACTGTTGTTCTGCCACCTCAGACTTATTTTTTTATTTGTTTTCCATGTACAATATATTGGCTGCTGATGGCATCTTTCCCCAACAACTAAAAGTTCAGAATGTACTGGAGATAGTGTTGGAGGATTTTCTACATGGTTGTTACATTCACAGGCTGTTTGCTATGCCTGGCAGTGTCTGTGTGCTGCCTGGGCACCGTGTTTCACAGGATGCTTCTGGTTGCCCCGGATCTGCAGGCTTCCGTGGACCTCACCTTGCTGAGGCATCTCATTCATGCAGCAATTACCACGCACAGTTCCTGCCTATATCCAGTCTATTTTCCTCGTTTCTGAATTCAGTCCTACTGTGCCTCGCTTGGGTTCAGGGGCTCAGGGGGGCATTTCTGACCTGAGTAATGTGTTAAGTCAGAGACACGAGGCTGTGTGCCTGGGACCAAGCAGCCCGCCTGGAGCTTCACCTGGCAGAGCCGAGACATACCGAATCTAGCACTGCAGCTCTTCTTTATAAGCCTTGTATCAGGCTTTTGGACACTTCTTCCTCAGCCTCCTCTCAGCAGTTATCTTCCCTGATGTGTCCATCATGATGTATTAAATTGGTTAATTAACTTATCCACTGAGCATGAACTCAAACTCTGCAGCTGGCAGCATTAGGCATTCTTTAGATGCAATTCAACATCAAATGCTGTCTCCGATTATTTTTCTCTTACAGTAGCAGACCTATATTGCATAGTCCCTGTTAGACCTTTGATGAACAATGTGTGTCATTTAGTCCACAATCTAGCTGCTTATCAGTCATATTTTCAAGATCCCTGCTGCTTCTGTGGCACAGCGAGTATAATTAGGTGTAATATTTTTTCAGGTCTGCAGCACGTTACCTTTCCATGGCTAAGCAAACATAGCTTAAAAATCTCAAAGTAAGAGATATTTTTTACAGAATTCTTCTTACAAGGAACCCTATTTAGTCATCCTTTCAGTTAATTAATTTTCAACAAACATAAAATATTACTACCTTTTATATTTTAGGGAACTGAGAACGTTTTATAGCTGTGGAATAACTCAAAAGAAATCTACACTCTTGCCTTTTCTGCTATTGTGAGATGAAGGGCTTGGGAAAAAAAGTAGTTTTGTTGCTGTGATACCTAAAATTTTACCAACTACCCCCCCAAAAACCACAATCCACCTGAAAGAAAAAGGTAAACAGAAACATGAAGTTCTTTTTTAATACATGTATTTGTGTATACATGCTGGAGTCTGTGCATGATATATATAAATGTAATGTATGTATATACGTCATATTTATCTTGAAATACTCCATGCTGATAAAACCTATTTTATTCTATGAAGTGAATACAGGCAACAATGTGTATCTGAGGTATTTTTCTGGAGAGGCATGTGTGGTCCTGTGGCATAAACTGCCCTGACCTCAGTGCAGGTTAGTTCCTCTTGTGGGTGAGATTCCCTTGGCTGCACACTGCCAGCAGTAAGCAATTGGTAAGAAGGGCAGATAGCTTCTGTGCTGGGTGCTTGAGGTCTCAACATATTTCTTTGTTGCTGACCTGAGAAGATTGTGTGTTTTAAACTTTCTCTCATAGTATACAGATGAGTCATTCCCCCTTTCTGCGCCTTAAGTTGTTTTATTCATTCACATTACTTTGATATAGTTTGCTGGATTTTCTATACTTTATTCTTTTTTGTATTCTGAACTTTTCTTTCTTCATACCTAAGCTTTTCAAAAATGAATAGTGTGCAGTGGTGCAACAAATTTCTTATTTCTGAGGTTTCTTTTTTTCTAGTTTAGAGGATTCTAGCTCGACTACTTTTTGTCTGGTTTTAAAAATACAGTCAGGAGTGGACTTTTTTTTTTTTTGAAGAAAGAGCTGAGTTATAAGCTAAAATAACATCCATGCTCTGTGACAGCCAGGAACTGCAATAATACAGCAAGCACAAGGAACTTTAGAAATGTATGGATTTTTGAGTACTCAGGCATTTCATAGTTTCACTCTAGTCAAAAGTAAATGTGCAAGCTGAAAAAAAAATTGCAGAAAGAATATCTGTGTTAACATAAATCAGAAAAGCAGTGTGTAATTAAGAATCACCTGGATACTGCAACTCTAAAACAGGAGTGAACAGCTGAACCTAAGCTATTTTGAAATGATTTTGTGTCTTGCGGTAATGAAACCATTGGACCTAAGACCTCCTTTGCAAATGAACCTACTCACTGCATTGCATTGGCTGTGCAAAATCCTGTTGCTAGGACACAACGCTGCCGGAACTTCAACTTATTTCCCTCAGAATTAATATTTTAACATAAGACTATGATCCTATTGCAAAGATGGGCTCACCTGGCTCCTGTGCCTGTGCAGAGCACAACACTTCCTACTGGATCTGTAAGTTAATGCTTGCTTGCATATACCAGAGAGCAGAAGGAACCTCTGTTTCTCCCTCCCTTATGATGAAATGTCATAGGATCATAAAATGGTTTGGGTTGGAACAGACCTTAAAGATCATCTAGTCCCAACTCCTCTGCCATGGGCAGAGACACCTCTCCCTAGTCCAGGTTGCTCAAAGCTCCATCCAGCCTGGAGCTTTCCAGGGATATTTCCACAAAGTATATGTGGAATACTTCCAGGGATAGGGCTTCTACAAATTCCCTGGTCAACCCATTCCAATGCTCACCATCCTCATAGTAAGGAATTTCTTCCTAATACGTATTCCAAATCTACCACTTTTCCATTTAAAAGCATCACCTCTATTATTACATGCTCTTGTAAATAGTCCCTCTGCAACTTTCTTGTAGGCTTCCTTTATAAGTTCTGCACGGAACCTTCTCTTCTCTGGTCTGAACAACCGCAGCTGTCTCAGCCTATCTTCATAGGAGGGGTGCTCCAGCACTCTGATTTTTTTTTTTTTCGGCTCTCTGGGCTTGCTGTAGCAGGTCCAGGCCCTTCTTATGTTGGGTGCCCTAGATAAGATGCTACTACTGTTTCAAGTTGTGGTTTTCCTTGTAGCTGTGCACAAGGATACGAATGGATAGAATTTTTATTGAAAAACTATGAATAAAATATTAGTAAACGTTTGCCCAAATATGTTTGGCCTTTTCAAAGCAATAATATTGGTAGGTGTGCTTTGGAGGTGAAATCACAAGAAAGTAAGGAAAAGTTAGGACACAAGTGTTTGGATACTTTGTTCTATGGGTGAGAATGTAATCCTAGAACATGAGAAAAACAATTTACTGAGGGGAAAATTAAATAGATTAAAAAAAACCTCTAAGGAGAAAAAAACTCTCTCTTACATGAAAACTTTGATGAAAAGACTTTTTTTTTAGGGCTTTATCCTAATGCACTGCTGGAAGCCAGACAGAACTTTTTACTTGGCCTGATGTGGCTGTTCAGTGTACTTACAACTAAAACCTAAGTGTCTAGCTCCTTGGATGATAGGTTCCCACATACAATCTCTTTCATCATGATGAAAAGTAATCTTAATTTTTTTTTTTTTTCGAATACCTGAATAGCAAGTCTTTTTAAGAGTGGTGTTGGGAGGAATGAACTTACAGCTACAAACACTTATGAGCAGGCTTTACTTCAGACACAGCTTAACCGACCCCTCGCAGCTCCCTGATGTTCAAATATGGAGAGGCAGAGTAAGTTCAGAATATGATATGTGTATTTCAGGCTGCTGGAGAGAGGTGTCAGTGATTGATGTTATGTTTTTGCATAATGGGTATGGGTAACTTAGAAGCCACTCTTAAAGAACAAACCTGAAAGGAAACTTTATTCCTATTGGGTTGGCAAATGAGTTCAGCTGCCTTGTAGACATGATCCCACTGCTTGAGCTGCCTTCTAGAGGCAAACTTGGATACCAGCTCTACACATCAGGGATACTGCAGTTAAGGGCAGTCAGTAGAACAGACTCATGCTTACGCACAATGTGCATTTAAATAGAAGTAGTTTAGGCAGACTCCACTGCATGGCCTGACTTTCCCAGCATGGGGTTCATTCTTCAGTGGAATGACACCACCTTTGCGTGAGACAAATAACATCCATTAGAGTTAAGTGCTGCTGCTGGGCTGGACTTGTGACCTTTAGCTGCAGCATTCATCTGTAGAGTGTGGGGTTTTTTGTTTGCTTGGTTTTTTTAAATGCAATAGGAATTTCCTTCTTTTGCTGATGGAGGGCATGGCTTCATGCTGCAGTTTCTGGTTTTTATTATAAGATTTTTGTGGGTTCTTTGTTTTTGTTTGTTTGTTTATTTTTAATCCCCAAGACAAAAATTACTTTTCCTTTGCAAAAAATGCTTCATAAGTCAGCTTCGTAAAATGCTGTATTATAATATTTATAAGGGAGGAACAAAAAATTGTATGATGCCATTCTAATAAATAATGTAATGTGTATTAGACTCTTCATTATGTGCCCCAGACATTTTCAGAGAGTCCGTGGAAAGAATCTGGCTCTGTGTTTGTTACCAGCTAGTATATATTATAGGAATATTTTTACCGAATTTAAATCCAGGGGTGTAAGATACCATTCTGAATTTTCCATACACAAACTAGTCATACATAAAGTGAAACTGTCTCCCTCCTGGGCAGAGAAACCAAGCAGTAATCATGCATCTGAGAGTCATAGAAATAAAATGAACTTGAAGAACCTTTAATGCACATTTCATCTCTCATCTGTTTCAGATCCCAGGCTTCTGGTTTTGCAATAGCAGAGGCTGGAAGTATTGTTGTGTTGGGCACAAGATGAATTCTAAAAATCATCCTCATCCTGGAGTACTTTTTCACAAAAACATTAATTGCAATAAGTGCTCTCACTAGTTTAAAATAATTGTATCGACTCTATGGACTATTGCACCAGTAAAATCTCTGAGACCACACTTCACTGGCCATGTCTCTTGGCACTTGGAACATGCTCACTTCTGCTTTTTGAATGTTTTTGAAAGCTTTTATATCATGTACCCACAAATTCTGCTATCCTGAGTCAAGTATTTTGCACTAGCTGTTAATTTAAACCTGTATATTAAACTCTGGGGAATTGTTTGAGTACGTTTTTTGAAGCTGATTTTGTATTACCTTAAAATGGGCTAATTAAACTGTGAAATCACAGGCTATTCTGAAAGCCAGAAGACTTGGAATTTATTTTGTTCCCTCTCAGTGGGTTGGGTTTTTTTTGTTTTGTTTGGCTGGTTTGTTTTGGTTTTTTTTGTTTTGTTTTAAATATGTGCATCCTAGGCCCTGGGTTTATGTACAAAAATTTTAAAAGGATTAGGACTGCAGCTTAGATAGCATAATGATAAGTGTGGCATGACTGTGTGCAGGGACAAATCCACTCAGTTACATTACAACTTGTTCATTTTCCATTAGACCTCAGTCCGTTTGCAGAGAAGGCTTGGGAAAAACTTTGCAAGACTGGAAAGCCACTGCACAAGGTTTCTCCCAGGGCATTAAGGTTGCAGAGAGGAGAAGGATTTGCTGAAAGCCGCCAGACCTCAAGTGCTCTGCTGGGTCATCAGCTGTGCACTGCTGCCAGAAGCAGCCTACCCAGTGCCTGGAGCTGGACTGAGTAACCCAGTCTGCTGAGTGACTGCAGTTTTTGGTCACTCCTGAGGCTGCATACACCTCTGCTCTCAGCAGCTCTGTGATGCTAAGATGACACCTTCTGGACTAACCGCAGAAGTCTATGCAAGTGATAGACTTCGAGGGCAATAATGTCCCCTACTCCTGTTCTCCTCTTGCCTTCCTTACTGAAAATCAGTTACAGCAGCAATTTAATGTAGAATTTAGTCTGCATTGGGAAAGTTTGGGCTGTGGGCAGTTGAGCGAAATTGTCCCATGAGCCAGCAGCTGGACTTCTGGAAGTCTGATTTTGCAGCACAGGGAAATGATTTCCTTTCAAATTTAAGGCTGTTTTATCCTGCATATCATTGCAGACTGTGTTATTGAAAAAGATGTGAGAACAGCACCAAAACCTGCTAAGCTGAAATGAATACAGACTGAAGTATAGGCCAGGCTGCAACATAAATCCAAGATTTTGCCAGACTAGATAATGTAATTTGCCATGCATATGTTCCATATTAAACCCTAATGGATGAAACCCTGGCCATTTGCCTGAAAAACCACATATTGTGCAGCATTTGGGCTCCGTGAGGAAGAGAGAAAGAAGGAACCTTCAGCCCAAAGACTTTTTCTTCCTTGCTGTTTAATTTGGACTCTCATTTGAAAAACAGAAAAAAAACCTCAATGGGTTTCCTAATAGTGAAGGTTTAAGTGAATGGATATTTCTGTGATCTGGCTGAGAGATTCAAACAGAGAAAGACGTCTTAGGTTTTGGAAGCCTTGGCAAAAAAAAAAAATCTGGAAGCCTCCTTTCAAAATCTTTATCTTTCAACCGACCTTTGCAGAGCTATCCAAGTAGCGGATCAGCTTGTAGAACCTAAAAAACCAACTGAAGTATTTGTATTTACGTGGCAGTAACACAAAATCAGGCCTCCTTTCTTTCCAGTTTGTACTGTTCTTAAAAAGAAATAATAAGGTGGATAAAGAGAGGTGCTTTGAAGCTGTAAGTCCAATGTCTATTTACAGAGTCCCAGGCTCCTGAGGGAACACATTTAGGCTAGGAATCACAGGAAGGAAGGCTGTCAAGAGCTTTCCCATCGGTTTCCACAGGGTGCCTCATTGCATTTTGATTCCCCAAAGAGGCAGAAACATTTTGTCAAATACTTTTGAATCTCCAAGGCCTAGTTTGGGTTGTCAAGGAACATCCTTACTGAAACCACACAGGTGTATTCCCACCTTGAAAAATGCATCCTGCTTCTGCCAAATTTCGATAGAGGCACAGGAGTGGTCATCCATCAGGTGAAGGTTATAGCAATATTACTAGGCTTTTATCCCAAGCAGCAAGAGTAGCACAGCTGGGCTGAAACAAAATTCAGGTACCTGCAGTTGTTTCCCAGGTTTGTTAGATTCCCAGGAAGATGTGCTGTCATCATTCAACCAGAACATAAACAGGCTTAATTAGCAGAGGATTGGCAAGAGACCATATTTCTTTTCAGCATGAGCTCTGCTTATGAACAGTCACTTGTGGACTTTTGAAAAGCCATTTATCCATAAGAAACCTTGGAGAAAATACAAGGGAGCTTTTTAGAAGCCTTCCTTTTGCTATCAGGTTATTAATAACAATTGCTTCCTGGGTTACTACTTGTCTTTCATGATAAGTGGGTGCCTTCACCCACCCTGCACACTGCAGCTGCAAGAAATACTGGGTCCAAATTGCTCTGTTTGCTGAGCTTTAGCTTTCCTGCCTCTCTCTGGAAAGATGGCAGAGTTCAGCTCTTGCCTTCCCTCCCACTGCAGCTTTTGCTGCTCCTGCTTTGAGGTGAAGGAATAAGCATTGGGTGGCAAAACTCCACCTTATTAGAAACTTATTAGACAGTTTAGTGGGCTCTAAATCATGTCTGTCACCCTAGAAGGAACACAGACATCTATAGAGAGAGCTCAGGGTGCCAGGACAATGAATAAAATGCTAGGAATTCCATTATATAAGACATTCAGCAGTAAATACGCAGTCCTATGCTCTTAAAGGAATCAGTGGAGGGATCAGATCCAGATGAGATCTAGATGGCAATGGCCTCATTATCTCCACAGGATGTTTAAGAAGTGGAGCATGTTCAGGAAAAGATACAGAGTTTGGAACAAACAGGTTGAATTTTAAAGGTTCTTTTAATTTCTGTTCAGCTCAATGGTCCTTTATAGTTCTGGCATCTCTGTGTCTGGTTGTGAGTTAAAAATTGTTTCCTTTCTAAGCAAAAGAAAGGATGACCGGGATAACAGACAGAAAAGAAGAAGACTGGCCACATCTGTTCTCCCTTTACTCTATCAGGAGACCTAAGGGACAACCATTTAGAGAGAGGAGTTTAAAAAACAATTTAAAAGCAATTTTTTGGTATTTTATTCCATTCAAATTACAATGAAACCTCAAGGGAAGGGGGTGGGTAACAGACCAAATACAAGCAGTAAAATAAAAACAAAAGCAATAGGGATGACTTTTTCCTTTAATAATTAAGAAGTAATCCATCCATATCAATAGAGCATAACAAATAGCTCTATTCTGAAAGATTCATCCTGCACGGCCAGTTGCTTTCATTGCAGTCATAGATAATCTGAAGACAGCTCTGCCTAGGCTACCAGTCTTGAGCAACTGCAATAGGATGTTACACAAGTCTCTACATTTTCAATTTATGTCCCAGAACTGGTTCTACCCTGCTCTCAAAAGTGCATTTACTTAATGACCAGTAGCAGACCGTTTGGGATTTGTGTTCACACCCTTGCGGTCTCCTACAGTTTTGGCATCTGTCAGCTTCTAGTCTCAGGGATCTCTGTTTCCCTTCTCTGGTCTTCCTCAGCAGCCTTCAACATGTCACTTCTGAATAACACAACTACTGTTTTGTTAGTGCTGCCCACTCCCTCTACAAAAATAATGGTCCATTAGGAGATACAGATATATAGCAGTATCATTGCTGCACTAAAAAAATTGTTTTACAGCAGACACATTAGTCTGTCACAGGATATTGTTACTGCCAATAATAATCAAAGTTAAGACATCAGAACTCTGTGTAAAGATCAAGACTATCTAGAGATTTCAGTAATAACAACTATAACTTTGGAAAGACTGTCAAGCAGTACAGGAGGATAATTAACTTCAGTGGTTAAGCCAAAATCTCCTAGAGTCGGGGAAATGACCTAATGTTAGACTGGGCACATTACCCCATGCTCTTTGAAGCACATAACAGCAGCTCTGAAAGGTGCCCAGTACCACTTTCTGACTGTAACTCAGGTCTGGCTCCTTGGGGCAGTTGCTGCTGTGCTCTGATGGTGTCTGATGGAGCAGATCAGCTGGGGCTTCCTGCCAGGTCTTCTGTTGCTTTGAGTTGGCAAGGGAATAGGAGCCAGCCTGTGGAGGACACTTGGGTTTAAGCCAGAAGGAGAGAGCTACACAGAGGCTTAACCAGTCTGTAAGCAGCTGTATGGGAAATGGAGGCTTTGTAATACTCCCTAGTACAGCAAGCTGAGGTATAAAAAACATCCATCAGTAGGGAGGTGATGCCAGACACAGTAAGACCGAAATAGGCAAAACACCCTGAAAATGATAGCAGCTGGCCACTGGAGCAGCTTGTAAAATGGTGGATTCTCCATCATTGCATAGAGATTGCAAGTTTTCTCCTTAAAAAATATTTTTAATCACTCGGCCACTAGCTGAGGACTTTGTGTTATGTAGTTGAGACCAGCCAATCCCAGTGGTCCCTTCCAGGTCTGGTATCCCTGCCTACTGCTTTGACTCTCTGACTTGTCAGTAAAACTGAGAACATAAAATCTGACTTTGCTGAGTTTCATTTCAGTTCTCCTCTCTAGGAAGCATGTTTTGCTGAGCACTGGGGTGCTGGCCAGACACAGAAGACTTATAGTTTGGAAGAGAAAGGTCTTTGAGCTTCATCCCTTGCAGAGTCAGGCTCTCTCTGCACTTGCTATTTGCAGTTGCTCTGCACTTGCTCATCTATGCAGTCAGAACAGATATGTAAAGCTTTAAGCTTGTGGCTAATTCTGCCCTCCTTTGCCACAAGGAAACAAAGGTGTAGCTCCATGTGTTTGTTGTAGAAACTGCTTCATACACAAAGTCCAGTGGAAATCCTGCTGGCGTGGCAGGGAATAAGGCTTGGCTTGGGTAAAGGATTTGCTCTGCTTCTGCTGTCTGTTGACATAAAAGGGAATTTGCACTGCCTGTGTGATGTTAAAGTGAAAGTTTTATTAGGGATGTGTATTTGCTGCTGACTTGTGCTGCTTCATGTGTCTGTGTTCATGCTGGGCTGCAGGAGGGAAAAGGCAGACAGTGGCACCTGGGAAAAAAAAGGTATGAAGAGAGAAGTGGGGTCATCAAGAAACCCTTTATTTTGGTGGAAGGGGTCTGTGAAAAAAACCAAACTGCATGTAGAATAGAAACAGCATGTAGGGACCGGAATATACAGTGCCCAGCCTAGAAGTGTTTTGTCTCCCTATTTGCAGGGCTGGCAGACAGTGCTGTCACACCACGGGGTGGCAATATTTAGACTCGGTGTGCAGAAGTTAGCCATTTGAGGGAGTCATGGTGTGCTCAGTATGCAGTGGAGATAGAAAACAAAATGATTTCAGTTACTGTTCCAGTTAATACATTGTGTTCTTTATCGTATTTCGCACAAGGCTATCACCCCTCTCTGATGAAAACAGCAATATGTCCAAGGATGCAAGTTGTATTCTTTCTGGCCGTCTTTGTCCTAAGTAAAGTCTGTGTTTATGTATCATATACTGTGTCTTTCCCATGAGGAAAAACAGCCACTTTCGGGTGGAAATATTTTATGTGCTGGTTCCCATGAAATAATGATGTTCAATAGCAGAGTCAAAACTTCATGACAGAGTTAAAGTCTTTGATTTTGTGGAATAAAATGTAATTTTTTTTACTTTTTCTTCCCCCCAACCCCCCATTTGATGCCAGAACTATAAGTAGAAACTAGTAGACCAGTGGTAAAAAACTTATATGGCTTTTTCTAATGATATCAAATGAATAATCTTTTGCTAGTAAATAGAAGTGTGACAAGAAATAGAGCGCTATCTTTCCTCGAATTAAGAGCAGAAATCAAAATTTGAAACCCCCCTTTTGTGTTTACTTTTGATTTTAGCAAACTAATGTCCATTGCTTAACTTTGTTGATGCAGAAAAAATAAGGGTGCAAGTAGGTTTAAGCCCTATTTAATTTTGCTATCTGTCCTACATACACGTTACTATAACCTGGGTGGAGAGAGGGTGCTGATAGCTATAAGCACCCTGACAGCTTTATTTCCATCCTGCAACACATGAATGTTTGCCTGTGCTTACATACCTCAGGGAAGAACTTAGTGTTGCTTAATAAAGGCCAGAAGTTTTACTAGCTATTCAGTCTTCAAATAGTCTTTCATGCAGTGGAGAATAAAATAAATATTCTACTGAGCTAAACAGTAGAGAAGTTACTGTGGATGGTGAAAGAGTTGAATTGCGCTGTAAAAAAAGCAGTATATAAACAGAAGCTAATATATTTTTTTTATGTGCTTGGTCTTTGTTCCCTTAGTGAGAACCCCGCCACAGATCAAGGGTTTCACCTGAGGATGAAAGGGCATCACTCAGCTGGCTGGCTACCTCAGGCATCCCTGAATATTCAGCATCTTGTGAGAACTTAGCACAGTTATTGAACTGGAAAAATAACCCATTTCTTAAAGCTGTAGGTTTGTATCCGGGAGCTGGTGAGCTAGCTGAGTTTCACTGGAAATCTGCTGTTTAATTGTGGCTGTCATTGTGAGGTAGTTAATTGGTTTTTTGTCTCTTGTGAGTTTATACAAAACGCCTGCTGCTTTAAAGAAACATTGTATGTAATGGAATAGTAAAATGTTTTGATATTTACATAGAATAGGCTACTTCATTGAAGAGCTCCATTTTAAAAATGGAATAGTTGGAGCAGTGGGACATAAATGCCGCTTGACATAACAGAGAAGAAGTACAGGCTGGTGAGGAATTGAAATCTCTGTTCTATTTAAAATGACCAGCACAGCATTTCTTCAGCAGCCATTATTCTGACAAGGACTAATATGCTGGGTTTCCACTAGAATTTATTATGTGAATTTACAGAAGAACAGTTCTTGCCCTCTCTATGCAATTTGACCTAAAACTTTACACTACCTTGGTTTCTCTGACTTGCTATTGAACTAGCAAAGCAAGAATTTAATAAAAGAGGCTTTCAGGCTGAACTCTAAAAGTACAGTGGAAACTGAATTAAGCCTTGCAACGAGGACACTCATTAGCTAGGGTGTAAGGGCATTCAGCAGGCAATATTAACTTAATTTGATATAATATGAAACTCTCTCAAAGTCCCTGTTATGTAGACATCCATGGAAGACCTTGAATCAGTATCTCCGGTGTGGCATGCTGCTCTGGAGATGTGTTCTGGTCACCCAGCTGGAGGCACCAGTGCTGGAAGGGTGACTCCTGCTCAAGGAGAACCCTCCAGTGGCTGAGGGGAATTATAAATTCTACTGTGTCAGAGCTCTTGCTCTTGGCACAGGAAACATTTTCATTTATCACCATTACAGGGTGAGTTGTAGTTCAAACACAAAATGGATGCCTTTGACCAATGTTAAATCTGGTTAGGGAGCTGCTGCTCAAGTCATCCAGAACGGGAAGATCAAGTGGCTCCATCCAGAGAGGGATGGAAAACCAATCACACTAGCATGACAGGTCCAGCTGTGCTTGCCACCTGCAAACTCTTTGGTCTGGGAGCCTCTGGCAGCAACTGACTAAAGAGACTCAGAAATTCCTTATTCAGAAGTAAGCAATCGTTACTCACTGAGAGGTGCCTGGTGTGCAGAGATCTAAATGCTAAAGAGGGGTCGAAGTATCTGTACTCCTTTTGTAGGTTAGGTCTAAAGTAGCATCTCCACAGAGCCTTTCAGTTTAATGCCAGTCTTTCATTCTATGCCTCAATAATATCCTCTCAGCTAAGTTATTGCCATCTCTGGTTGGGAGAGGTAGCTGTTTGTTGCTGTTTTACCCTTGCTGCATCTTGGCCAGCCTCTTCCAGCTGAAAGACTACTTGTTTTCCTATTTCCTGTATGATTTTTATTCTTTTGCGCTGTTTCTGATTGCTGTGGCTTTGACAGTCCAGTTCCTTGCAGTGCACTGTTGCGTGGCTCCCAGAACATAGAAGTTCCCCATTTCACAGCCCAGCCTTTTTAATGCGTGTCTCCAGAAGCTGTTTATCTCAGCTGTCTTATTTCTATTATTGTTTTGTTTCCTGTTTCCAAGCAAACAAAACTTCAGTGCCCAGTTTTCATAAAAGCAGTTGGAACAGCCAGTTCCATTTGCTCCCTGGGCTGCTACTATCTTCCTCCACATCAATTGCTAGCTGCTGTTCTTGTCCTGTGAGGCAGTGCCTGAACAGGACAGCCAGCTCTAACTTAAGTAGACAGGCTTGCCCACACTGTCTCCAGTATGGGAAGAATAAAAAAGCGAACTTCCAGACAGTACTGTATTTCTTTTGTAATTGGCCCCAGGTCCTGCTGGATCTGGTTGCCAGGGGATTAAAAAGTTCCCTTTGCAATGTTGGAATAACAAGTAAGTCTGTGTTTCTTTGTTGCTGGATCCCCCCTTGGATCCTACTTAGCAGTGTTATTCAGTTTCTATTTCAAACTTTCATATTAGTTTGGCTCATCTTCTTTAAGGAATCCAAAGTAATTTGTGTTTAAATAGCACCCTGGTTTTATTTACATACGAAACTGCTAAAGTGAAAAATGCATTAGACAGAGCTGAACAAACCTGGACCTCTGGGGAATTTATCTTCATCTGCAATTTTAGTCTCCTTTTCCATCATCTGCAAAGAACATGCGTAGTTACAGGAGAATATCCAGCAGCAGCACTAAGATTCAGACAAATCCACAAGGACATAAGGCAGAATTGCCAGTTTCTTGGTTTCCCCAGATGTGCTGAGCTTCTCAAAGGCTTTTTTTTTGCTGCTGAAGGAGGTAATAAGCTCTGGAGAAACCAGTACATTTGTATTTTAAGTTTACGAAGAGAGAAAGGAGTAAAATACAAATTCAACAGATGATTCCTAGAGAACTTTTTTTCACCTTGTAGCTTTCCTGGAATCTCAGTCATAGTGATAGTGACATCTTACAGGATAGTTCCATGGAGTTTCCATACATCAAAGTAAAGATGTCAAAATCTGCTGGGACTGTGAGCTCTGAATTCTCTCCATGGCCAGGATCCTGCATAAGTGATCTGACGACCACAAATAACAAAAGTCTCTGAGCAAAGAACCACCTTGTTGCTTATATAAAACCAACATCAAAGTAGTGACTGGCAGTTAAAGCAATCCTGTATTTAGCTGAATCTCTATTGACAAGAAAAAGGACTTCTGAGCAAGTTTCCATGCTCTGCTGAGCAATACCAAATGCCACAGTGCTGAGCAGATCCACCAGTGCTTTGCAAATACGCACACACTTTTTGTAACCTGAGTATTCCTTGGTGCAGACATTGGTCTCCTGAAAAAGAAATGTTTCATTTCATCTGATATCCCACCAGTTAGGCAGCCCAGATATCTCAGTACCAAATCTTCAGCAATGATTTAAATTCTCATTTATCCCTTTCATAGAAGGCAGCAACCAAGACTGGTTTCTCTGGTATTCCTTTCCCACTGACATGGATGTTGCACTTTGCCTACCACAATTAAATACATTTACTTCACAAGTTTTCTGTTTTCTTCTGCAACCCAAAGGAGAAGACCAAACCCATGTAAAAGATGAGGTGCAAACTAATGTTTTGTTGTTTCAGTAATACATTATCAGTATAGGATGGAAACCAAATTAAACTCTTGCCTCAGGTTATCAGAGAGATCACTGTTGGAATTTAAGTTAAGTGTTTTAGACGTTGGAATGTGGGAAGGGAGGGTGTCATTGATACTGAAAAATGTGTTGAATTTAGTGTGCATTCTGGAATAGTGGAGTGTTTGCACAGTTTACAGCAAATATGGAAGTATCTGTTTGATTCTGAACTGAGATTTTCCTTTCTGAACTAAGAATTTTCCTTCCTGTTACATAGAAATTTACGCTTGGATTCTATCATGACTCATTAAGGTATCTTGAAATAACAATTTTTGGAAAACTAACCTAACCTTGTATGTGAAACAGCAAAAGTTCTCTCAGTTCTGAAGTGGTTGGACTTGTATCAGCCAGGGACTTCCAAGAGCTTGTATTTTCTTTCATGGAGTCCCTAGGGGAATCCTTAGAGATTATTGAAAGTGAAATGGGTTTACAGGAATGTATGCTGAGAAAAGCATCATATAAGGTAAAATCAAGAAACCATCCTTGAAAGGCTGTATAAATTGAATATGAAATATACTTTTCAGGTACTTAGTGCTTCTTATATTCTCAGATGTAAAATAAGAGGTGTAACTTTTATTCATGGTTACTTATTTTGTGTTGTCTTCTGTAGCTCTGAGCATTGTTAGATATGATATATAACATGCTGTATTTTAATATTATGTTCAAAGTTGCAAATCTGCTGAGAAAATAACATAAACCTAGTAATAAGACTGCCACCTACTGAAGTAAATAGTAGAAGAGAATAAGGTACATTCACAAATCAATTTAGAATACAGTTTCTGTATCATCAGAAAGATGCTGTTCTCTTCCCTAATGGAAAGATATGATAATTTGGCTCATATGTTACATTCCACAAAGCATTCCTTAAGCTTTTTAGCTTAAAGGAAGAGCTGACCTGCATTGTTGTGGTTTTTTTTGTTTTCTGGTGCTTTTTGTTTAGTTTAGTTTTATTGTTTGTTTTTTTTTTTTTTCATTCTGAATTCTCAAAGACTTTCTTTTTGGCAGGGAAGAAGTGCAGTAATGGCTAGGTCAACTATTGTTGTAAAACTTCATTAGTATACTTCAGTTGCTCTGTCTGTTGGCTGAAGTCGAGAATGTTGCTGTCTATAAAAGAGAACAAATTACTCTTCTGAATAATAGCCAAACCATACAGGAATTCTCAAGTCTTCCTTTCAGTGCAATACTGGTGCCAGAAATACTGTGTTACAAAACAACACATAAACAATTTTGTGATTATGCACTGCCTCTGGTATAGAATCTTTTAATAATTTGTTATACATATTTTCTCAAAATTACCACAGGAATGGATTGATTCTAGAAATACTAACTAATGAGCTACTCTTATTAAGTACTTCCTAAATCAAAGTAGAAAATTATAAAGTTAAATAAATTAATTACTTTTTCTTAAAATTATGGGAAAAATTCTCTTTCTAACAAGAACGATCATGCTTGTAATTGTGAGATCTGTCTGTAGTTACCCATTTTTTCATAGAAGAAGTGGGTTTTGGGACCCTGGCGCTTTCTTTGTGCTGTGTTCACTTCATACCATACCCTACAAAGTGTTGTCCTTGTGGAACAGAGGCTCTATGATCATTAGTACCAGCTCTGGCCTCTGGGATGCAGCAGGATACATTTGACTCAATTGTGGGCACATCAATGCATTTCTTTTAACTCAAGTAGGATATGTGATAGTGTTGACTTTGGGGATTTTATATCTGCCTCATACCGGCTTCTGGAGACACTCTCAGCCATAAAGTATCCTATAAAAATCTGAACCTATGACATCCTTTGAATGCATTTGAACTTGGAGGATGTCCTTAGTGTATTTGTGCTTTGCCTTATGTAGTGGATGCCATTCTCATCTTGCATAAGTAGCTTTAAAACCCAATTTACTGTTTGCTGAATTATGACATATCTTTGCAAGTAGACCTGTTAGTTAGTTGGGCAATGTCCATTCTCAGGTAGTCTTCAGCATCTCTCAGTCACTGAAATATATATATCGGTCTTTGAAGTTTATCTGGCCCACAGATCACTCATATAAAATTACCCTGCGAAAATGTTTATTATTAGCATTATTCATTTTATTAGGAAAGTACTAGAAATTCCTCTCTTCTTGCTGCCTCCTGCAAAACTTCCATATTTTTAGAATGAAGGATGGGCTGTGAGGGATTGAGATAAATCCCAGCAGTTTTATGATCTACTGTCAGCCTTTGAGTGAGCTGGCTGCTCACTACAGGGTAGCATCTTTCTAATTTGAAGCAACTATGTGGTATTAAAATACTTAGGGGTGACTGGATATTTTCTAGCTTTATAAGAAGCAAAAGTTATTGTTAACTTTTCTCTTGTTTTAAAGCTGCCTCTTTATGCGTGTACAACTCTGTAAATCAGATTCACAGTTGGTTTATCTGTCAAAACTATTCACAGACACTACCCAGAAGAGATGGTCTTAGACTGGAACCTCATTGTGCTTTACAGAAGAGAGCGAGATGTTACCTTCCTCACACCAGAAACTCATATGGGAACTGTTGGAAGCCATCAGTCCCATATAGGAAAGATGTATGAAGAGATGAGAGATTCTGGAACAACTTGTAATTTCTTTTTTTTGTGAAATTTTTGAAAATATGCAGCACTAAAAATAACATCTCACATATGCCTGGGATTGATAGATTCCAAAGGTCAAAAGGCAGATCAAAATATAATATATAATCACGAATGTATAAATACAGAATCTGAGGTGGAGGGCTAGCCACAACTTAAAACCTGCCCCAAAATATATAAAATCCAAGTACAGGCTAAGAGACAACAGATGCCCACAAGAAATAAGGGTAGAGCTCTAAGAGATATCTTTGACTGTTTAATACACAGTGATCATAGCCATATGAAATCATTCTCCAAAATCCAGGCAGGAGGATTATCTTTACCATGGCTGCACAGATGTGTGTGCAAAAGGACTATGCAAAATTTTTCATTCTCACTTTAAATGCAGATTTAGGAAAAAAAAAAAGCTGTTTTAATGCTTTTTGTTGGGTTTCAGTTTTTGATGAAACACTAATAACCATTCACTGTGAGTATTTAATATTTAGTATTTGAAATTAAAACTATGTAAAGTATAGGGTATAAACTTCTGCAGCATTGTATCTGAACAATAACTGAACATTTACATAAATAGTGTTTTTATCTCCCACTTAGATGAGAATACATTTTTTTATTTTAAGAATGCAGAGACAGAAACTTCACCATTTTTCTATGTGTTACCACGGTAGCAGATCCAACTAATTCACATTACTAATTCAACTGAGGAAAAAAATTTGAATAATATGTGAAAATAAGCCTTAACTGTTCTATATATAGGCTTACAATCTATTTACCTTAATATGTGAGAGGTAAAAAAATGGATAGCATGATCAAAACCAAGTCAATGATATATTCCCGGCAGCTGAATTTATTTGGCATAATTATTAGGGTACTTGTCATTTAACAAGTTCGGTAACTGAATATATTAACCTGCTCTTAGTTTTGTTCCTGTACAGTGATTAACATAGGGAATTCTAGAAACAGTCTTGTGGACATGATGGTCATCACCTTCAGTTTTAACTATACTTTAGAGAAGACAACTTGTTTATAACTGCTCTTTAACAGGTCTGCAACACACTTGTTCTTGAGATGATTCTGTAATTCTGCTCTGATTTCCCATGATTTGATGTCTCCTGTGGCTGTGCTGCTGGGGTTGCTGTGTGCACTTATTCAGCTCTGCTGCAGTTGTTCTCTTAATGCAGCAAGTATGGAATCAGAGACCATTCAGTGTCATCATCATCATCATGGCTGGGCTTCGCGAACGAAGATTTCGGAAGGGCTCTACCCACATTTGTTACAAGCGCGCTGGTGGCTAAAAAGGCCGATGCGAGATAGACACATCCGGTTGCAAAAGGCACAGCAGAAAGAATCCTTGGATTGCATTGGCGAGACACGATTCTTTCTGTGTTGTCTCTTCTCCTCGAGAGTGATCCCGTGTGCGTTCTCAGAAGAGGCAGCAGCGTTATAGATGGTGTGTCTCCAGACCTCCCGACTGGAGGCCAGAGCAGACCAATGATGATGATCAATATGGCCAAGGCTCAGATATTATTTCAGGGAGTCCTTGTATCTCCTCTTCGGGGCTCCTCTCTTGTGGCAGCCAGTGGCAAGTTCACCATAGAGTACAGTCTTAAGGAGGCGGAATCAGAGACCATTCAGTGTCACGGCCCACAAAACAAACAATTTTTTTCATGGAGTGTCCTGAAATAACTGTATAGGCTTATAGTAGTAACTAATCTGCAAAGCCTCTCTTACTGCTTTCTTGTGCCAAAATGTTCACGGATTATTAGTATAACAACATATGAGCAATGTTCTAATTTACTTCAATTCATATTTGTAAGATATTAGACACATTTCTGCCACAGGCTTTCCTGGTTTTTTATCAGCTAAGATTATATTTTATATTTATAGCAATTTTTATTATATTTGAGATGTTAGTAGAATGTAAAAAAAATACTGAGAGCTGTGAAATAACCGTTATATCAACCTGTAAGGTTCTTTTAGCTGCTCTCACTCTCTCATGGACCCTCTGATAAAGTTCCTCCAGTAAAACATTATGTTTGTGTTCATGGATATTGTATAGCAAATTGCTTTGTGAACTGACATAGATTCAGATAGTACTTTTCTGATATTTTGCATGTAATTCCACAATTTATTTCCAGTCAGATGTACTCTTTAGTGTTCACACAAAAAAGGAAGACCTCTCTAATAACACGCCTTTTGCAATGAATCTAGTTTTATAAAATTAAACATTTTTTCTAACACTTTATTCAAAGAAAAGAAACAGAAAACTAAATGGAAAATAATATCTTCAGAAATGTACAGACTAGGCTAAACACGTAAGTGTTAAAACTTGGTTGCTTAACTTAACAAGTAATTGCTAAAACTCTTCATGATCATCAGTAAATAAGTATAAATCTCTGAGTCCTTAAAGCATTTGGCGTTTTATTACCAAAAATGAACTGGAAACTTCTTTCTGTTAATAAAGTTGCTCCGTTACTTGAATGCTGCAATTTTAAAAATTGCAATTTTAAAAATGCAATTCTAAAAGAATCTATATGATTTATAATACAACTAAAATATTTGATTTTTTTTTTCTGTGAGCACCTTGCAAAAGCATATTCTAGTTTCTCATACCCTCATTGAAAAAAACTCCATAACACAAATGGCAAAAAAGCACTGTCCTTAACATCACTCTGTCCTTCTGAAATGAATGTATCATGTAACACAAATGCGTTTTGGCTTAATTTCTGCTAGAACTGAGCTGTGTCAGGTAACTGCTGAATGACTGAGTATATTATGAAGTGGGTGAGTGTTTGAGCTGTACTGAGACTCAGAATTGAAAAAGGGTTCTGTAGATCAAAACCAGAAAAGGCTGGACCGAGGCCACAATTACATCCTTACTCTGAGATAACTGCCTGCTTCACTTGCTGACTGCCCTCAGCAGTCAGAGAAATACAGAGAAGGGGTAAAGGCTCTCACCCACTCTGTTTGAACCCAGTGCACCTCTGTGGGCATCACCAGCTGTACTCTGTGGATGGAACCCAGACTTTTCCAGCCATGGCAACGACTCCCTCTCACTAGAAATGGGAAGGTCTTTTTTATTTTTCATTGTTTCTTCTACTTGCAGTTTCAGCAATTTTTCTAAATTTTATTTCTCATGTTCGATTTGTTTCAAGTGACAGCTATCTCCCCCCATGTCCAGAGGAAGGTCACTCCATCCCTGAATACAGCCTACTCCCAGCTAGTATTTCCTGCTCCGTGAGCTAGCTCTTCCTACAACACCACTGGATCCCTGCTCTGCAGACGCCCAGCAAGCTGCCCTCTGCACAGCTCCTCCACAGCTGATGATTCTGTATGCATTGTCGTATTGAGGTAGTCCAAAATGAATTTACATGGGTGACATCTGTATATAATTTGTGTATAATTTGGTCTTTTATGTGCATATGGAAATACTCATATAAATATTTACATAGCTTGCATAAATACACAATTCTGAGGCAACTAAAGAAAGCATTTTAAAACCAGAAACGTGGCATTAAGAGAAGAAAAGCCAACTCTGCAGGAGATGGCATAATCTGCTTCAGTTACTATCAAATTACTTTCTTGTCTCCCACAGAGTTATTGGGCTGGAGAAAAGACCATATGTCCAGTTGGTCGTAGTATTTGGAGTGCCTTTCTCTATTAACAGTGTCTGATAGCAGAGACTTGCCAACACCAGAAACCTCATTTTCTGTGTCTGGGTGTCCCCTCAGTGTGGGCAAGTCTTACAGCAGTGCAGCGCTCTGACAATGCAATTGGGAGATTGCACTGTCTGATGTTCCCAAAGGGCTGCTGAAGAGAAAATGATAGATGGGAGATCCCAGAAGACACAAAAGCACTTTTGAATGGGTGTGGCAGGTGTGATCGGTAGCTGGGGTGAGTGTGTGAAGCCTGGAAATATTGGGAACAGAGAGATTAAGTCCACTAAAAGCTGCAGCGCTGCCTCTTTCTAGTGAATCTCACCCACTTTCCTTCAGTTCAG
Organism: Lepidothrix coronata; assembly: GCF_001604755.1. Taxonomy (NCBI): domain Eukaryota; kingdom Metazoa; phylum Chordata; class Aves; order Passeriformes; family Pipridae; genus Lepidothrix; species Lepidothrix coronata. The sequence continues at coordinate 622,902 of NW_016690244.1, forward strand.
CTGCTGGTCCACACCAGGATGGAAAAGGGCTTTTTTAACTCCAAGGAGAGTTGCACACCATCAAGGCAAACTGGGACTCTGCTAGTAACCCCTATGGCTTCAGGCAAGTGGAGTTTCTTCTCAGTGCTTCCCACTCTCTGTGCCTCTTCTCTCCATCTCATATATTTATTGTAAAGCTTTTGAGGTGAGATATGACCTCTGGTGTTTGGAAGCACTTGGCACAGCAGGCCTCAGATTGTGATCAGGTTTTCTAGGGCAGTGGCTTTTAATCTGTGGTCCACTGACCCTTGATAGTTCCAAAATTGCTTCTAAGGGAGTGATGGAAACTACAGAAGGAAAACCAACCAATTTCAGAAAGGCTTAACTCAATTTTCTGGGGGCAGCAGCTTTACTGCAAGTTTTGCAGGAATCCACATAAACAAGGTTGAAGCTCCATTTTATTGAGTTTGGCCAACGTAAATTGTTGACAGAAATAAAGAATTTGGCTTACTTTACAGTATAACCTTCCTGCCTTCCTTCCCGCCTCCCTCCCTCCCTTCCCTCTCTCCCTTCCTTCCCTTCCTTCTTTCCTTCCTTGTCTTTCTTCCTTCTTCCTCGTATTTCTGTCAAACATTGAAGAGCAGCACCAGAGAATGTGCCTTTACCAAGCAGTATGCCAGAGCTGCCATCATCAGGCATCCACCATGGCTGCAGCAGCACTGGGGACTGGCTTTGCTGCTTTGTTGCACTCACTGCTGCTTCCCCTCCATGTTCCCAACTGGGAATCCTTTCGGTAGACCTGCCTTTGATTGCTTGCTGCAGACAGTTTTGAAAGCTGCTTTCTTAAAAATTTATTTATTTCTCTGAACTCCTTCTCCTGGCTGATAGTGGAAGATACGTGTATGCTGAGTCAGTTTTTCTGTGCCCTCGGGGATTAGGTGGCTGATGTGGAGGATGCTTTACAGCTGGCTCAAAATAACTTTTGCACAGCAGAGTGGTGATGCTTGCAGGGGGAACGCAGCCAGCTTCAAACAAGGTTTACAGTCTTTTTTCTCATCCAATGCACCAGTGAAAATAGAAAATATTCCTTACTTCATTGAACTGAACTCCCTCCTACCCTGCTTAACAGCTGTTTCCCTCATTCCAGAGGTGAAGTCAGGCACAGAGGGAGGTTTAGGCTGGATATTAGAAAAAGGTTCACAAAGGAGATGTTTGGGCACTGGAACAGGCTCACCAGGGAAGTGGTCACAGCACCAAGCCTGACAGAGCTGAAGAAGCATTTGGACAAAGCTCTCAAGCACATGGTGTGACTCTTGAAGCTGTCCTGTTCAGGGCCAGGAGCTGGGCTAGTACATCCCTTCCAACCCAGGATATTCTATGATTGATTCAATGATTCAACAGTTCCATGATCCAGCAGGTAAAGCACCGTACGCAAGTCAACCTCATGTTTTTATGCCTCTTTCAGTGTGCATGATATCACTCAAACCCCTCTTAACAGCAGATAATAAATACTCAATGGCAACTTGGAGCACTGTAACCAGAGGCAGCTGATGGCTTCCTTGTCTGTCTAATCAGTTAGCAGATCACTGCATTTCACAGTGGTGATCAGCTGTAGTGCAGACTGCTTCCTCTAGCTATCACCACAGATAGATAGTTCATTTTCTTCAGAAACCTCTCCCTTCTGCATAAACTAAGTTTTTTTTATAGCTTAAGTGATCACAGTTTAAAATGTGCTCGAGTATTAACATATCCATTCCCAGAAATACCTTCAAGGGATACTTTATCTAAATCTCCTGTGCAGTAGTAAATGTGTTTGTGGCTCTCTAAAGCATATTAAGTGAATTTATTCTCCCATTCCATGGAGTCGGCTGCTCAACTTGAGTCCCTTTCAGGAGATAGGAGCTGAGGGAGGAGGATCAGGATTCTGATCCGGCAAATGGATTAAGAGGTCTGACCTGGTGTTTGGTCACATGTAAACATCTAAATCCCTGTCTTAATAAAATCCAGTTCACTTGTGTGGTGTTTTGAAAAAAAAAAAAAAAAAGCCTTTCTCCTGAGGCTTGTAATATTTTGCCCCAGGGGTGATGTTTTGATGCTAGAACTATTAACAGCCTGTACACTCTTGCGGAAGTTACATACTTCCAAACCACCACCACTTGTCACTGACACTCCATGATTTTATCCCTGTAGTATTTATCAGGTTTGCTGTACCCAAAAGTGTTCCTACAGTAGTATTCAAGTTCCTTTCCCTGTTTCGAAAAATCACAGTTTGATGTCTAGCCCTGTGTAACACCCAGCCAGTTTGCCAGAAGGGCTTTTCCTAAAAGTGTCTCCTGGAGGACATGACCTGGCAGAACACTGCTTGAGGAGAAGGTTTCCTCCCATGAGGCCCTTGGCTGCTCATCTGTTTCTCATTGCAGGACAGAAAAAAATAAATTCACTGCTATGATCAAACTCAGATCATTTATTCAGTCTCTCAGAAGACTTTCTATGCTCCATTAAAACCTGGGCTCTGTTCTTCATGGATAATACTTACCATTTCTCCCCACCCAGTCTATTTCAGAAAATACCTGTTTTACTGTTCATTGCTGCCAGGCAAGTGTCACTAATTGCTACAAGTCACAATGTTTACAAAAAATCAATACAAAAAGAAACAGCAACCGAAATAAAAATGGAGGAGTGTTGACAATGCAGTCCCTTAGCTAAAACCAACTGAAAAAATAATTGCTTCTTGCATAGGAATTTTTTTTTTGTTTAATCTTTTTGTTAATTTATTCTTTACTCATAGTAAGGGAAAAAAGTACAATATTACTAAAGCAGGATGAAAAGTTTGCATTTCTGCCCTGCCTGCCTCTGGAATCCTTTAAGTGTGGCTGGAATGAGACAATGCAGGACATGATGATCCAAGATGTAGAGTTCCCACCCCAAGAGAAGTGTGAGAGTCAGTCTCACTATTCATGAGCAGGAAATAGTGTGTGTTTGACTTAGAAAAATAAGAGAAAGAAGAGGAGGAATGAAAGATGTCGTATTTTGCTAATATATAACTTCTCTTCCATCATGGTGGGATGGTTAGTGAATGATTACAGTTGTCTCCCACTCAATCTGCATTTATTTCTGCAGGACCATTCCTTACATGAGACATAGTGAGGGAACTTCGATTTACAAAACCATAGCTTGAAGTTTATCCACCATGAGCTCAGCGAATAAAAGCATTTTGGAATTTTAAGGTTTTTTTTCTTTTTTAGACAAGAACTACTATTTACACTAGATGTGATTTGGAACGCACAACTGAACCAGAACATATACAGTCCTACATGCAATCAATTATCTACAGGTCAAATAGAGAATTAGAGAAAAATAGCCTTGTGTACCACAAAACATGATAAAACCCCCACCGCTCTAAACCATTTCAACCTTTGCATTTTGATTAGCATCAATAACAAAAGTTCAGGCAAAAAAAAATGTTTTCACATAGTGTGATTTATGATCCATTATCTAAACATTTGCATCTGAAATGTTTGGCTGAGGGTGTTCCTAGGACCAACATAACAGATGTAACTAAACCTTAGACATGGGCCAGGTCTCAGCACAACCATGTGGCACTGTAGGAGAGCAGCCCTTCCCAACTGTCCTTATCTCATGCCTTCCCAGTGAAGGAGATGGATGCAATGAAGCAATTCATCTGTTTCTCCTCCCTGAGTGCTATCCCACTGAGAGATACTGAGAGACAAGCAACTGAGGTACTGAGAGACAAGCAAAGCAGGACAAACTTTGACTGCTCTGCCAAGTCCTAGTAGCTACTTTTGGCAGCAGCAGCCCCAGGAGGAGCCTAATGGAAGGACCACAGCAAAACAGATCATAAATGTGATGCGCATGAAGCTGATGCATATTTCTTCAGGGAATGGGGAGGCTCCTCTCCACTTGCAGCACTGATGTTTGTCCACAGGAGATCTTTGCCTTATTGTTTCCCACTGGGTTCTTCATTTCAAGAGAGATGAAAATCTCTCAAAATAGCAAGTGCCAGAAACATCACTGTCATGTTTGTATCATTATCATATTGTTAAGGAAACTGCTGAAAGTCCTTCATTCTCCCATGATTTATTTTGCAGTTAGATCAACCTTTTGAGACCTATTTATATCCAATAAGAACTCTACAGAGAAGAAAATCCAGTAATTTATTTAAGACAAAACCAAGATGAACAAACATATATCTGGTGAACCCAAACTATTTCTAAGTTGTCTGCAAACAGATTACAAACCTGATGCCTTCTCTGCCCAAAATTAATTTCCAAGTAATTTATATGAGTAATATTAGGTTTATACTGTATGTATGTGTATAATATATAAGGCCAGCTTATTATGAGTATACCATACTCAAGAGCTCATACGTTCTGTCTGGGTCTGTACATCAGACAGCATACTTTGGTTTCCTGGTTGAATGAGAATGAGGCTTTTTGGGAGGGGTTATGTGAATGATAAATAGTAGACCCTTCAGAAGAAGCCAGTGAACATTCCTGTCAGTATCTTAGCTTACTAGTGTATTTATGGAACATTTGATTACAGAAGTATTATGGGCTTATTTTAAGTGAACATTAAATAAACCAAGTCTCCACTCAGTATGAATATTTTCCCAGTTTCTATAATAGAGACCTTGTATACTTTCCACTGGCATAGAGAACAAAGTGAAAATCACTTTGAAGTTTTACATTACTGCAAGTCTTAAGCATCATGGTTTGTGTCCTTCTCAGTCGAATAACTGACTTAAATTAATACTTCATAAAATAAAGAACTTTGGAATACATTTTTGACCTGCATTGATACTTGGATGGTATTTTTGTGTTTCTCTCTGGGTTCCTGAGGGCCAGAGTTCTCTGATGAGTGCTCACATTAGTAAGAAATGGACTTGTTCCAGAGCACTGATTAAAATCACCACATAATCTCAGAGTGAAAATATAATCACCAGAATTGACAACACCAGCCTGGTTCGGATGCTCACCTCCTTGGTCAATGACCAATGACCAATAAGTAGGGCCTGACGTTCAGAGATCCTGAACACTTGTTGCTCCTTCTGATTCGTATATAGGTTGTGAGTATTTGCCTAATATTTCTCCTAAGCTAAAGGAGATAGAGGGAATGGAGCCATAGGGAAAGTGAAAAGAAGCAACTGCACATACTTCTACGTTAAATGTTGTTTGACTGGAAAGAAGGAAGAAGAGTAAGAAGTAGCATCAGCTGAAATGGTAATGACCAAGGGGAAACAGAAATAATACAAATCATGCTGGTAAAGTCTTGGAAAAACTGTGGTTTTGCAAGCTCAGAAAGAAAGACTGGAATATGACACATCATCCTGGACACGTTCAGAGGATCACGGCCACTCTGTGACTGTCTTCTGATGCTGCGTGGAGCTAAGGAAAACCCAGATTTCACTTGCATCTGCTGCAGTGACCAAAGCAGAGGAAATGGCCAAACAAAACAAAAAAATGACAGTCTGAACCCCCTGCCTCAAACCACTAATTGAAAAACAAAACAAGCACAGAGGAAGAATGAAGGAACAGGAATTTTAAAGTTCCCAAAATAGCAAAATGAGACAAAAATATCTTTCTCAGCTTGTCCAAAGCATATACAAGGTGGATAGCTAAAAATACAGTCAAATATTCCTTTGACAAATTGGCCATTGACAAATTGTGCATCCCAGATGAAAAGATTTGTAAATAAAGAAGTTTTCAATGTGCTTTGAAAAGTCTCCAAGGATGCTGCAGAACTATCAGCTGTCAAAAGAGCATCCCCCAGCTTGTGCACAGCATAAACAAATGTTCTTGCACCTGCCAAATTCAATTGCACAGGAGGAAGAACCAGATGACCAGTGTGAAAAGAGAGGAGGAAGCAGATCTGAGAAAAGGGGTAAGCATGTCTGCTAGATACAGATACGTATCATGAAGGGATGAGGAATGTAGCTTAAAAAAGGCAAAACATGACCTTCTGCCATAGGAAAAATCCATTTGACTTCAGTGAATTTGTGTTCTCTGTTGCTGTCTCCTGCCTTTGCAGGAATGCAGAGGTTCAAATATTGAATTTTTCTTAAGCTTGTATTATTGGAATGGAATAAACGAAAATTGTTAATACTGTTGATGGACTAGTACAGTTAAGTTCAATCCCAGATTTAAAACCAACCAAATACCAAGAGCTGCTTAAAGTTGTGATTTTCATTGTGGTTCTCATAGGCACCATTCTGTCAGAGAACATTGTAGGATTTTTCAAAGCCAGGAGCAAATGCACTTCCATTTGCTGTGGAAATAAGCTGTGTCAGGGGAAGTATAGGCTGGATGTTAGGAGAAGATTCTTCATTCAGAGGGTGGCTGGACACTGAAATAGGCTCCCTAGCGAAGTATTCACAGCACCAAAGCTGCCAGAGTTCAAGAAGCATTTGGACAATGCTCTCAGGTACATGGTGTGATTCTTGGGGACAGTCCTGTGCAGGGCCAGGAGTGGGACTTCAGTGATCCTTGTGCATCCCTTCCAACTCAGGATATTCTATTCTATTCTATTCTATTCTATTCTATTCTATTCTATTCTATTCTATTCTATTCTGTTCTGTTCTGTTCTACACTCTGAGTGAAGGGGGGGTGAACAGGTAGATGAGAATGCACAGTGTAAACAAATTAAAAACAAATCTGATTTTTTGCAATGATCTTGAGAACTATAGAGCACCTGGGCTCCTTTTAGGCCAAATTGTTCTCTGGGTATCTGGTATCTCAAAACAAGCCATAAACTGATAGACAAATCCTGAAGCAGTGTTATTATCCAAACCTGCCTTCATCTGCAGTTATGGTATTTCCCTTCATCTGCAATCTGCATGTTGCCAGGGAGATGAGGTAAAAGGATAACACAGATTAGCTGGTCTAACAAGGATCTCGGCTAAGGATCAACACAAGAATGACTAATGGCAAAGACAAATTTCCTAGAGTTGTCACTGGCTTCAGTGTAAATATACAGAAGTTACGCATTTGTGTTGGGCAACTGCAAAGCTTCGAGATCCTCACATAATTAATTTTTCTGTCTTCTCTTTTGCAAGAACCAGCTTGGGTGACTGATTTGAAAATGAGCGCTATGCTCCATCCTGGAGAAACCAGGTATAAATGCTTTATTGGGGCAGGTGCAAGGCAAGAACTCTTAGCTTATGAGAGACTGTGCAAACTGTTACACCATGGAAAATAAAACTTGGTGTAGTTGGTAAGGGCATGTTAAAAGAGAGTATAAAAAAGATTAAATAAGAAAGGAATGCCATATGCTGCACTTACACCTTGATAGAGCACAATGGTTCATACTTGATATAGCAGTGACCTAAAAAGCCCTATTTTATTCTTAAAAGCTTAATCTTGAACTGGCAGCTCTCTGAAAACACAATCTTGCACTCAGGTGCTAGTAGTTCAGGGAAAAGAACAAGTTTTTACTACATAGATTGATATTACTGCAGAGCCTAGTGAGAGGAGGGCACACAAAATGTTTTGACCTTCTGACCACGGAAATGAGGAAAATGGGGATACAGAGAGATAAATGAAAAAAACACATAGTCTTTGGCAAAATCAGTGGTAAAACCCATTGTTGCTGAGATCCAGCCTGGAGTACTTCGAGTACTTTCACTTGGACAGCCCTCTGTGTCTAGAAGAGAATTCAGACCATGACTCAAATACTGTTCATCCAAATAAATCTACTGCACAGAGACTTCTTAGTGGATATGTGGTGGAAATACTACGATAAGAAAAGAAATAAAAAAATATCTCACTGACAAAATGTACTGCTGAATCTACAATTGCCTTTTTTTTAATTTCTCTTGCTAATGCTGATTGGCGGCATAACAGAACATTTAAAATTATATGCTAAATATTTTTAAAATTTTATTGAAGGATATTCTTTTCAGGTTAATCTTGTTGGCTATTGAGCTACAAGTTTAGATATTTCTCTTAAGGTATGTATTCATTAGGCATAAATATTTGCCACGTAATTCATCAGGTTTGTTTTAACAGTACTTCATTCACATAGCGGGTGATCCTTCCACAGCCCAGAACTGCTGAAATGTAGCTTAATCTGTGTATATCTGCATCCTACAGAGTTTGCATCAACTTTTTGCCTTATGGCTTTACTGGTACTAGGCAGTAGCAGCCTTGAATTAAAACCTTTAAGGATCCAAGCTACAAGTGTGAATGATAAAATAAAGGAGGGAGAGTGAAAGTTTTGTGTTACTTTCAGATGAACATTATTTGAATATAATGGACTTATTCTGGAACGTGTTTGCTGGATTTGAACACTTTGTATTTCATCCCAACTCTAAATACGAATGAATATAAATATGAATGAAGAGCTGCAGGCACCTAGTAGACTATTAGATTTGGGAATGTTTAAATAATTGAGCTTCTTAAGTAGAATGAAACCCATATGTAGCTTATAATGTTTGACCAATTCGAATTATCTGCCTTATGCAGCAAGAGAACATTTTGATCCATTCTTTTTGGGATGCCAATGTTGATTGCCGTGTGTTAATATAGCGTTGGATGAAATACAGGGCCTTGAAGAATAACTTTAATTTTTTCATATGTAAAACAATACTGTAATTCTATGATTCTTAAAAGCCAATTACAAGATCTTTTGTTCAGTGCTACTTCCAGAAGTTTTTGGAGCATAAAATTGTGGAGTATGTTATTGTCTGATAACAGGACATATGAAGGGCAGACACATTTCTGAACCTTCTCAAAGAATGGAGGAGATATTTAAGCAAATACTTGCAGACCCTAATAATTTTTTAAAGTCCATCTCATCTCTTGAATTTCATTGGCAGCTCATCATGTGGAAAGTATGCTATAAACACTAAAAGGTGTCTAAATAGACATGGAAAATTGTATAAAACATTTTTGAGGTGGAGAAGGTTGTATGGACGGTTTGAAAGCACTCACTGAAGAGCACAGACTTAAACTTCTGAAAGATGAGCATCTAATAGCAACTCTGCCTTCCCTTTCTCATCTGCTGAGCTTGATTTCAGGGCATCCTTAAGCGGCTTTGTCAGTAGGCTAGCACTGGCATCCCTGCAATGATATGTGTAGGCTTAAAATATCTGTTCCTAAGGTGCTTCTGAAATGAAATTTCTGAAAGGAAAATGAAAAGCTAAATATATGCTGCAAGACTTGAGAGAACAAGGTTTAAATAGGCTGCATGAATGTGAAGATTTCCCTCTGTCTATTTGTCATATCAAAATTCTTAAAAGCATTTATTTTAAGAGGCCAGCCCTGTGATGCTTTAATCTTTGTCTGAGTTAGAGAACTGAACAGTGCTTCCCTTTTCTTATTTTTTTAAAATCATACGAGTTGCTGATCAAATGGCTAATACAGCAGCATGATTTTTCATGCCCTAAATGCCATCAACAAAAAAGTGAGCTACTAATCATTTAGATAAAGTGGATTCATAAACTTGGGTTATACATTGTATATCTTCATTCAGAAACCAAGTCTGCTACTAATCTTAATTATTTCTTCTGCAGTTTTATGTCACAGATGGCTCTTATTAAATTTATTTTCCTTTAGAGCTTACATGGTAAAGATGCTGATACAAAATGAGATCTAACATGAATAAATATCGTAATTCTGTGATATATCCTGAGATACTTAGTCTCTGACACCATCTTGATGTTGAGTGGTGAAATGGAAAAGTGCTGTCAGCTGGTGGAAGCTTTCAAAGAGAACCTATGTTAGAATGTAAAAGCTTTCTAGTGGTTTCCAGCTCCTTCTAAAGTATACCTAATGAGCCATTAAATAAGGCAGAATGTAATGCAATACATGTATGTGATTTTTTCAGGTGAGACTGTATCATTTGCATTTTTAGAAGTCTAAAATCACTAGATGAAAATCATTCGATGAAAATCATTATCTCCTGTAGCTGCAGTAACCTGCAACGCTGAGGGCTGCCAACCGAAAAGCTGATACTAAGGATCTAATCCTGTCTTGATATCATGGCATGCACGCAAGGCCAAGTCAAGAGGGGAGAAATCCTTATTCCAATAAAGTTGATGCTGATTTTTCCTTTAACTCTACTAACATAAGAGTATATCTCAGGAACGGGAATTATGGCTGCTGCTACACTGATAGCTTCTGTTTATTAGTCTTTGAAGTTTTCTGTTCTTGTTTTTCTCCATACCTCAGCAGAGGTTTCAGGACTATCTTTAACACCCATTTGATCAGGCTCCTACATTCTAGCTGGTTTCAGGTCAAAATGTCAGAAAAAAAAAATCCTACTTCTGTTCATGCATGAAAATTGCTTGTAACTTCATGGGCTGTCTTGAATCTTTAAACCCTGGATTAACTAAGTAGTATAGAGAGTAGAAATGTCTAAGAATAGGGGAATCCTATAAAAGTAGAAGTAGAAAAGACTTGCATTCCACCACTGCTCCTCAAAAGACTTCTTTTTCTAAAGTGTATGCTCTCACTGGATATGGATAGAAGCATTTTACTGAGCTACCTCAACAGCCTACACTTAAAGGACAACAACCAAGAAACTACACATCAAACTAGACACTACAATAAGAACAGTAAGAAAAAGGAGTGCATACAGATGGCAGTAGCTGGCAGCAAAACCCTCTGTCTGAGAAATGGTTGCTCTGGGGTGGTGTGACAGAGGTGGAGGTACCACAACAGGGCTGTGTAATCTCAAACGAGAGCTTGGGAAGAAAGACAAACATTCATATGGGTATAAGTCAGGCTATTCAAGGTCTGTTTTCTCAGTTCTGGTTCTGTGATGCAGTGGTGATATAGAATCTCTGAAGGCCAACGCAGGTTGCTGTTGGCCTTTGAAAGGTGATTTTACCGTTGCCTGCTTGGGATCAGTCTGTGATAGCAAATCAAAAGATAAAAGATTAACATAGAAAACAAGATGCGGAGATGAAGAACGACCAGATGAAGGATAACCACACCTACTGGAGTGGTACATGATCCTGTTTTGGAACAAGCTAATGTGCTGCTCAGTTGTCCTTGTGGGGATGTTGTCCTCTGTGGGGAGGGGGAAAGAGAAGAGAGAGACACAGCCATTGCAGTTTGCCACACCACCCAATGTGTGCTAGCACTACAAAGAGTCTCTTTGAAAAATACCACTCCAAACTCTGTATTCCTTTCTTCTTTGCATGCTTTTCATTTGCAATTGCTCACAGCTATATGCAGAGATAAAGTCTAGTAACTTCATGTAGGTCTTAGCCCTCCTCTTTTTAAGCCAACTGGCTGTTGGTTTGTGTGGTTGGGATCTATAACTGTCCTTGTGCTGAATCTGGGATTAACAAACTTTTTGTTTTACATCAGCTTTTAATGTGAATGTTAAATATATTAATTATATCTAGATTTTATTATAAAAGCTATTTGTAATTTAGATTATGTTTTCTTATGTTAATAATGATGAAACAGATAAATTTTTTATATGTTAGTACTTATAAAAGAACATCATGATTTTTAGTCGTGAAATTTATGATTACGAGTTAAGGTGCTTATGAGATGCATTCTGCATATATATCATATGAGGCATACTAGTGTATTTATGAACTACATAAAATTTTGCAGTCAAGTGGCAATTTTTGCTTGCAGTTGTGAGCAAGAGAAGTGAGACAATTGCTATGCTATAAAACCTACTCTTTGAGGGATTGTAAAAAGCTTTTGTTTAACTCTTAGAAATGAATAATTTCTGTTTAAAACTGAATTTATTGGATAACTGCTCTGTCCTGCTTACAGACTATTCTAAACCACCAGGGATGACACAGAAATGCTTGCCTAATTGAAAGGATGATGCAGCTGCTCTGCTACATCTAGGCAGTCATTCATAGTTCTTTAATAATCAAGTCTTTTGGAGAGTAACTGACTTACAGTATTACTGACTAGCAGCAAAAATTCATCAGAAAATGTCCAATATAAAAATCATTTGTTTGCAATCCAAATAATTGCCTTATGCATTATTGTCCATGTAATGAAGCTATACTAGTGTTCAGATCTCTGCTTATTATGGCTAGTTCCTTTTTGAGTCCACGGCTAAATATATATAAATAGAACAGGAATCAAGTTCTCATAACTTGGCATTGATTAGTTTTGAGGAAATGTATATGGAGCTGATTTGGTTTAAGCAAAACTATATTTTGTATTTACCGTTGGTAAAATGCAATATGGAGGGTACTGGAAATAGTTTTATACCCACTTGGGGTTTCCATAAAACGTTTCTGTGTTTTAGATTCTCCATCTCTCATCTTGCCCTTATAAATACTTTTCAAAGCACATTTTATATGATTTTCTCTCTCCTGTAAATATCTGAGAGACGTGTCAGTATCAGTTTAAGTTTTGGTGACTGTTTAAAAATTATTCCGTGGTTCCTGATAGCAGGCTGCTTTTATTTAATTACTTGTTTTCTTTTAAAAATATTTGAGTTGATAAAAGCAATCATGATTAAAGGTGCAGATACCTTACAGTATTAGGGATATAAATCAGATTCTCCGCATACAAATAAACTTTCTTAGGGTTGTGGTCTCTGAATTGACAGTGATCCCCAGGGACTTTCTCAGCTGAATCTGTACTGACAGCTCTCTGTCATATGTTAGGTGGAAACAATCCATCCAGAAAGTTAATGCCACTTCAGCCCTACATGAGAAGAGGACAGTGTTAACAAGACAGCAGGAGATGTGACAGCCAGTGACTTGATGATATGACATGGAGAAGGCTGTCAACAAGCGTGGCTGGAGCTAGGCACAAAACTTTCTGGGAGATGTTGGCTAAGATCTGTTGCTCTATTGAAATAAGCCTTTCAAAGACACCTTTTGATTTGGATAAAGTTCCAAGGGAGACAAAGTTGGGTGGTGGCAAAACCTGACTACCTTTACGCCAGCTTGACCGTGTCTGGTTTTGTTTTTGGCCACCTCAGGCTTCCCTGATGAAGGACTCTGGAAGAGGCTCTGTGGAATGGCCTCAGAAATAGAAAGGTGTGAACCCCCCACGATTTAGAACCCTGGTGCACCCAGACAGCTGGCCTGCTTTGGGTCTGGGCTGTCTTTGTAATTTTGAAATGCTTTCTTGCTGTGCAACTGTGACTGCAATATGGAACTAAACCAAACACCAAAATATTTTGTGAAACTACTTCCTTCTTCTGTGCAGCCCTAATTCTAAACCTGTCACGATACGCAGGCAACAGAGGCAAGTATTCACTTGCAGTTGCCATTAACATGAGATACCTAGAAGCTGTAGATGCCCCATCACCATTGGAAGCTGTGCTGGTTTAAGAGTCAACCAGCAGGGGAAATGAACTCAACTCAAGGGAGAGACCACAAGTCAGAATAACAATTTATTAAAACAACACAGCAAGCACAATCACACAAACAAACAATTGGTCCTAACCCACAAAACCCACATGTACAACCCAGTACCCTGGGGCATGAACAAAGTGGTGTTCCCTGGACCCCGCTTGAGTCCAAAGTAAAGGGAGAGGGGAAAAACCTGCTGGTGGGAGAGCTGTTGCAGTCTGGTCAGAAGCGGTGATTGCAGTCTAGCTGAGGTTGAGAGCAATGAACTGCAGTCTTCCTCTGGATCCCACGAGTGGTTGCAAAAGTTCTGAAACTCCAGGTTTATATATTCTCCAGTTCAGGCAGAAATGGTCAATCCTTCCCTCAGAGCGGGGAGTTCCATGAAAGGCTCAGAGCGGGGACTTCCATAAAGGGTGTGAGGACAAGAGCATCCTCTTATCTCACAGGCCTCTTAACACCTAGTTTATAGCCTGAGGAGTCAGGCTCTATGGGCGGAGGGTGTGAATAGTCTATTGACAACAGTTTCTGGGTAATGGCATGGAAGGCTATAGAATGCACAGTTTTGGGTTATACCCATACCATGATGAACTGATCTCAGCTGTCCTAACTAGGACAGAAGCGTATAAGGTCAGGTTGGACAGGACCCTGACCTAGGGAAAGATGTCCTTGCCCATGGCAGAAGGGCTGTGACTACATGATCCTTAAAGGCCCCTTTTAACCCAAACAAGTCTATAACTCTATGTCAAGGGATAGGAATAAAATTCAACCTCTCTGAGTGAGGCTGTGAGCCTAGACTCTCATTCCTGGTTGTGGAGGAAAACTCCTCAGCACTGCTACCTTGTTTCATACTGATGTTCCACACTCATGAAAAAGTACAACAGGACAGAGGTACGGGGGAAGCAGTGCAGTGATGTAGTTCTCTGTGCCATTTTATACACCTCAGTGCCATGAGACATGGCAGCTGTAAGTGCACAGCACCTGCAGGAGCAGGATTGTGCCTCTTGCGTCTGGATACCTGCTCTTGTCAGGGCCCCAAAGCAGCAGCTGCACAGAAGAGCTTATGCTCATTCCCACCTTGCAGATTTTTGCTGAGAAGAGACCATATGGGAAGTCACAGGGGGAAGATAAAGACAAAACCCAGTCATCTCATTGTCACTCAGAAACGAGTCCTTTTAATAGCTGGAAAAACACCTATAAAATGCAGAAAAGCCTGGAGTTTTATATCTCCCTAGTTCAGATAGTGCCTCAGAAAAAAAGTTCTGCATGTGTAGGACAAGTTGCTTGCCTTCCTCTAGTGAAGGTCAAAAAAAAATAATCTCAAAACTATTGTATAAATGGTGTCTTGTGAAGGGAGCAACCCCTGAAAAATCTATGTTTTTCCATTTATCCTGTGTTTTTTCATATGAGCAGGCTATATTACTCCCTGGTGCATTTCTTCCAGCTTCAGCCAGGTTACGGTAGGTTTGAGGGTTACCTGGATCCCTGGAAGATCTTCTTAGCTTACATACTTTTTTGTCTCTGAGCCTTATGTAATTCAGCAACACTATTCCCAAAGCTCTTATTGGTCTTTCTTTACAAAGCCACTCCATCAAGGTACTTATTTGTCTACAGCCTTCTTCCAGGTGATGCCACCTTATGCTTACAGAAAAAAACCTTGTAATGCCCATCCAAAGCAGTGGGAATTCCTTCCTACAACCATGACAGGGCAAAGGTTTCCAGGGAAGATGCTGTGTCTCCTGTCTGCCTTCCTATTGGATGGAAAGTTAGCAGCCTGCCCTCTTCTTAAAGAAGTGCAGGTACTAAGTCCCACAAAGCTCTGTGTGTTTGCTCAGTACAATTTCAGAGGCTATTTGCTTTCCTCACCCAGAACATGGTTGCAAATAGATGATTCTTGCTTTCAAAGCTACAAACTAGATCTTCTCTCTTCAAAGTTGAAATACTTTCAGTACATGTGTCAACAGTGCACACAACCTATCATAATCAAAATTAACAAGGATGAATCGGTAACTTAGTTTTCCTATCAGTCATGTCCACATGTGGTCTGGAGGCTTTTTCACATTATCTTGGTTACTTATAAATGAAAGTGGTAGTTGGGCATGCCTGCTGCCAATTCTAGCTACTGCTCTATCAGGATTAGTTCTGAATTTTTCATTGTAGCTTTTACGGTAGCACACAGCTGATAACTTGGGAATGCGATCAGAAATGTTCATTTCAGGTTAGCCAGAGGTTACTTCATTACTGTGAAACTAAAACTGGAGCCCCAGGCTCCTAAATCTGATGGGATTTTTATGATGGACTATTGCATCTGAGTGCTTTTAGCATCATTAGTTTGAGGGGATTTTATGACATATGATTATTTTTTTCCCTTCCCCTGAATGTTGATCTGGTCCCATTGAATTTTTTTTTAATACTGAGTCAAAAAATCAGTTCTTGGTGTTTTAAAACTCAACCTGAATGTCCCAGTAAAATAATGAACAGCTTATTTGGGACTTTCTTAAAATTACTACCACTAGATCTAGCTCTTGGAGGTAACGAGTACTGACATTCCAGTGATGTGGAGTTCAGATTGGTTTTGTTCCCCCCAGCAGATGGACCAAAGTCAGGGTGAAAGCTCTGATCACATCACAGGACAGATATGCCCAGGACATATCTGCCTCTGATGTAGAAAGGATTTTGTTCTGAGCAACGTCACACCTGGTTCTCAGAAGCATTAAACTCACGCTTGCACAACTTTCTGGATCAATGTGATTATGTGTATGTCACAGTGACCACTTATCTCCATAGCCTACAATGAGCCTTATTTCTGGAAGGACAATGTAATGATGGCATTACATGACAATCCCAGCTGTCTCAGTCAGGGTCTTGTATTCTTTCCTCCACGTTGAAATAACGAGATAATACCTTCTTTTGCAAATCCGTGTTGCAGCCATGTGAGACCAGACTCTTTTGTCTTTTTGTCCTGCCTGGATGCTGGTCAGTGCTCCCTAGGGAAGGGATTACAAAAATTTACAGTGGTTTTGGGGCAGTAGTTCTTTTGGTTTGGACAGATGACTTCACCAGCATGAGCTGCTCAGAGGGGAAGAAAGCAAATTCAAAATCCCTCCAAATTGATGTTGTGTGCTGGAGGGGAGCCACAAGGACAGCCACCGAAAGGCAAACAGGGTCTGTGAAACAGTAACTTGGTTTCAGAGCTAAAATGAGAGACTGTAGAGGACAGGTGGCTGCAGCAAATCTATTTCTTCCTGAGGGGAGGATGCTGCAGAATCTGCTCTCATTGTGAGGAGGAGGGAGAACTACAAGCCTCTGTCAGGGTAAGACAGAGGAATGCCTCAGGAATGGGTAAGAAAAATCAAGGAGGAAAAAAATTACATGCAAAAAGTCAACAAAATGAGCAGGATCTTGGCCAGACTCTTCAAGGCAGATGGCACTGCTGGTTGCAACAGCTGCAACTGAAAATCCAGGAGACAACAGTGGTAGCTGACAAATATTTAAAGATTACTACCAGCTGTTTAGTCCAAACCATATCTCCCTCTCCTTCTCTGCTGGGTAGAGAAAGATTTGCACTGGAACTGCTTTACCTTCTCTTCATCATTGGATGGCAAAGATTATATTTAAACATCATTAGCTAGATCAAGCTCCTGAATGCCAGCAGTGTCTTATCCTGCAGTAAGGTCCTTAAGCCTGACAGACTCCTAGCCTCCTGTCTTTGTAGTAAAGCAGGTGGGACACTGTGCCTTCCTCCTTCATCTGGTTCTACAGCCTGCTGGTCTCCTTATGGCTGCTTGGGCAGAGGGGTCGTGGCTCCCGGATAGGATAGGGAGAGCCGGAGAAGTGTTCCTGTGCAACAGGGCAGTGCTCTTTCACATTGAGTTTGGATTGACAGGAAGCTGAACATGAGCCAGCAGTGTGCCCACGTGGCCAAGAAGGCCAATGGCATCCTGGCCTGGATCACGAACAGTGTGGCCAACAGGTCCAGGGAAGTGATTCTTCCCCTGTACTCAGCGCTGGTGAAGCCACACCTGGAGTGCTGTGTCCAGTTCTGGGCCCCTCAGTTCAGGAAGGATATTGAGGTGCTGGAGCAGGTCCAGAGAAGAGCAACAAGGCTGGTGAAGGGACTCGAGCACAAGTCCTGTAAGGAGAG
The DNA here is from genome assembly GCF_001604755.1 of Lepidothrix coronata. Lineage (NCBI taxonomy): Eukaryota > Metazoa > Chordata > Aves > Passeriformes > Pipridae > Lepidothrix > Lepidothrix coronata. The sequence continues at coordinate 640,328 of NW_016690244.1, forward strand.
GCTGAGGGCGCTGGGGTTGTTTAGCCTGGAGAAGAGGAGGCTCAGAGGAGACCTCATCACTCTCTACAACTCCCTAAAAAGAGGTTGTAGCCAGGCAGGAGTCTCTTCTCCCAGGCAACCAGCAGTAGGACAAGAGGGCACGGTCTTAAGCTCTGCCAGGGGAGGTTTAGGTTGAATATCAGGAAAAATTTTTTTACAGAGAGAGTGATCAGACATTGGAATGGGCTGCCCAGGGAGGTGGTGGATTCTCCATCCCAGGAGGTTTTTAAGATGAGACTGGATGTGGCACTTAGTGCCATGGTCTAATAACCACAACAGTGTTGGATCAAGGGTTGGACTTGATGATCTCAGAGATCTTTTCCAACCCAATTGATTCTATGATTCTATGATTCTATGAGGTCTGCTCCCTGCCCCCTTGCTTGCTCTGTTTGCTTACCAAATGCAGCTAACGTAATTCTGTCCTTTGGAAACTGTGCAGCCTTCACATTTCATCTTTGCTGCATCTTCTCCCTCAAGCTGCTTGCCCTAACAAACATGGCCAGAGCCATCTGACAAGGTCCTCTGTTCCTTGTAGCTGTTCAGCTTGCTGAGGGAGCTGGGCTCTTCTCAGAAGAGAAGTACAGTTCTGCACCTGCTCTCACTAGGCACTTTTCTGTGCTGATGAATTTGGCTTCGATGCCTGGTACTTCTCCTCCCCTAGGAACACTTTGTTTTTATTCGCAACTGGAAATGTGAGTGTAACTGCCAGTGCTTGAGGTACCCATTCTAAATGTGAAAGATTCTTCACCCAAAGCAGTGCTCAGAAATGTATTGTTTTCTATCCACAGACTGTTGGCAAGAGTGAGACTTTGTCAAATTTCTTCTGGGTCCCTGCTTGGTTCTTAAACATCAGAAAAGAAGATCAGTATTGGGATTCTATCTTCCCTTTTAGTCTTGTTGTGCTGCTATTTCATCCAAGACTTAGCAAAAATACTTGAACTGAATTAGAGGGACAAACAATTGAATTTTTATGAATCTGCAAGTGACTGATGGGAAGGAGTGGAGAACATTGAAAAAAAGTTGTTGTTTTTTTTAAAAAAAGGTTACAATCAGAACTGCTTACAGCTAAAGGTGATGACTAAATACATTGGGATCATTGAATTCATCCATCTGAATCCTAATAATAACATAAAAGCACAAAGGGATGTTGGAGGACATGGCTGGTCACTGGCAGGGGAAAAGAAGGTCCTGCGGTCTGCCAAGGTGCGCTATGTTAGGACAAGATTATCTTTCCTGTCATGTACTTGCCAAGCTGCAGCTCTTACTTGGGTTAGCGCTCTGGGTTTGGTGTCATTTTTTCTCCCCTCACATGCAGTGAAATGAAACTTTAGGATGGAGAAACTGGGTAAGGAAATTATGTAAATAAACCAGATGATTGGTTATGCCTCTGAAATATTCTGGAGTCTGAGCTTGCCAAATTTCTCCTTGAGCAGCAGAAAAACAATTTTCCTGCCTGACCATCTTACTGTGCCAGAGCAGGAGCAGTGGGAAGCTGAACTGGGCGCTCTGCTGCTGGTCCAAGTGGTGGGTGGGAAGGCAGCTGCTCCAGGACTGTTTCTCTGGGCTTGGGGGCAGCATTACTGACGCTGTGCCCTAGCAGGGCTGCAGGAAGCTGTGCGTAGAAAGGGAGAGAAACATCCACAGCTGAGAGGCGGGGGGGAGTCCAGCCCTGGATGAACAACACTGCCATTGCATCTTGCAATTACAATGCATTCATCTGTTCACAGGAGACTCTATCAAAAAGGCAGATCAAAATATATATTTTGCTTGGCAATTGTATTGATCTGTGGACTCCACTCTCTTCAGTATGGATAATTATGCCTAAGTCTCTTTAGTTTCTTTCTCTGTTAAAGAATTATTGCTAACAGGATTTCCCTTAAGCAGGGCCATACCTAAATTTGCTGCAATCATCTGATTAAGGCTGTCATGGCTTTTGTGCTTAATTATACTGCAGAGAAGCACGAATACAGCAGGGTGCCTAAACTGATATTTTCTCAGATGTAGGCATTTAGTGCTCTGTAGCAGATACCAGCTCATGTATTTGGTGGTTTTCTCATGCCTGTAGTTCCTGTAAAGGTTCCACCCTATAATTACTTGAAATTTTATTTACTATGTTCTTTCAGCTTCTCCTCTAGTTGGAAAATTTCAGCTGGAGCATTTTTTGTTGGGTTTTAAAAAAGTAAAATTATTGAAAAGATATGGCTTCAGTGGCATGTAGAAAGAGATTGACCTAGGATGCACGAAACATTTCAAGGAATCTGATGACTAAAATCAAACCAATAGTTCAGAGAAGGATTATTTTTTGGGAAAATGGAACTGGGAGATTTTGTTGGTTAAGTGATGACTGCTAGAGGTAAAAGGAGAGCATCCAGCCAACCCACAAACTTAGAGGGAGTACGAGGATGTAGAAATACTTCTTTACATGGTAAAATGAGAATTCTTGCAAGAAGTAGGAAATTTAAGCAATGGGAAGGGATATGAAATCTAAAAGTAGAAAGCTGCAGCTGAACACATCCTTACCCTGAAAAAAAGATCATTTGAAAAGAGCACACAATTAGTGGTTTATCACCCACTGTTCTGAAGAAAATGCTGCTCATTCTCCTATTTACAGCAGTTACAGTGACAGCAGGTAAAGCACTCAGCAATATGCCAAGGTGTGAGCCTGCATCTCTGTGTGGCTGAAAGGCTCTCAGTGTCCATCCACAGCACCACAAACTACTCAAGTCTTGACAAGGCATTGCCAGGAATGCTTTTATTCCCATCTTTTCTTTGAGTTTTGGTGCTGGTTGTGTCTTTAATCATGCTCTCAGGTACCATGTGTTACCGTAAGCTGCAGGCAGCGTAATCCTAGCAAGCAGTGTGTCTCAGTCTCACTGGTGGTGAAGCTGATGTGATGTAATGCATGTCAGCAGTTCCCCACTGCACTCTGGAAATATGGGCAGAGACTAGAAATAAATTCCTTATTGTACTGCGCTGGCTATTGACTGGGAGGAGAAAAGCCAGGACTCCTTCCATTCCTTGTCCCTTTTATCTTGGATTGCTTCCAAGTAGATATAGCAGGTTTTATGGGGATCTCAGAAGAAATATTCTTTTAAAAAATAAGTTTTTTGAGTACACTAAAGTATTTAGCATTTTTTACACACGCAAAGGAAATAAAAGCAAAGTACCAGGATGCCTTTTGAGTTTCTCTGACATTGTTTGTCTTTTCCTGGGCAATGTCATCTTTCTGTATCACAATCTTGGATTTATTTAGGTGATCATGTCAATGATGTATATTTATTGCTTATTTTTCTTTTCATCTTCTCCTTTTCTGGTCTCTACGTGAACTTGCAGCAGCATTGCCTGGAAAGCATGGTGACAGGGCCAATTCTGTTTTAAATGGAAGGCAAAATAATGCTGGGTAATGGAATTACGCCAGGAGGGAGCTTGGCCTGCTGTCCTGATATTGCTAAAAACCACCTCCTGCTGACATCACTCTGTAACTGCTGATTCTCACATCTGGGAGGAGAGAATGATCTCAATGCAGAAACCTTCCTGAACTTTAGGGGAGAAGTGTGGTAACTGTCCTTCTTCTGAGGAAACATGGGGGTGGATATTTATCATCAGTGCAGGAGACCCGACCTGCCTGATGTGGTATGGCTCCAGCTGTGATTTTCCACAGCATTTAGAATGCTCTCCCATGGCTTTATAAAAAAGGTCATGTTATTTTTGTGGTATGATAATTCAGGGACCCAAACACGACAGCTATGCAAGAAATTTCACAGCTTTGCTGTGCTCTGCCACTTCCGTGGCTATCATCCTGAAATTCCAGTTAAGGCACAAGGCTATCACTAAAAAAAGATTTTAGTTTAGAATGAAAGTTTTAAGTATGATTTTATGTTAAATTAACTTGCTTCTTGAATACAGTAATGAAATGAGAATAGTTTTTGTTTTGCTTAATAATTAACCTGGCATAAAATTTAAAATAGGATGTACCTAGATAAAGATTGAAAATATAATATGTGCACTGATTAACTTTAAATCTCTAAGGAACTCCATCTTATTCCACTAGTTCAGGACTCTTTTCATACATCTGGAATATGAAAGAAATATAATCAAGTCTGTTTTACAGAATTTCTGCATTGGCAAGTTGAAGAGGGAGAATTCTGGTTACAGTTAAACTAAAACTGTACTTAGATATTTCATAACTTCAAGACTTATTTCATTTTACTAAACTCAAAATTTAGATTTTATTTCTAAAGAATTTGGTTAAAATATTGTATTCCAAATTAAATTTCAGTTGAAAATATCCCTAAACATTTACCATTATAATGGCAATTATAATTTTGAAAGTATTCAAATTTTGCTAAAAGCCTAATGATATTTATAACTATGAAGTAGTGTATACTAAATGTGAAATACAAATGTTTTTAAAAATAAACTTTGGAAAAAGATTACTTTAGAAAAAGGGTTGTTCTTTTTAAACGAGGTTTCTTCATTTAAAATAAAATGACGTGAATTTTTACCAACAGTATTTTTTAATAAAACTAAATGTTTTAGTTTAGTATATAATGTCATATCTTAAATGCAATTTAAAGTGCTTTTAATACTTTTTTAAATTTTTTTAACCTGAAATGACCCTTCACTTATGTTCAAATGCAATGCAGAGCGAAAAAACCAAGCCAAAACATTTTAGCCTTTCACAATGAAGGTAAAATTATTACAATTGATTATAATGAAAAGTTTTCTTCAACTGGATCAATTGTTTTTTTTGTCCAGCTCTTCAATTTCTGCTTTCTGATCTAGCAAGGATGTTTATTCTCAAAGGAACAGCTGTCTTTGATTAGATCAAGCTGTGCTTCTGATGTTTTAAAATCTCCTAAAACTGCAGTTCACAGTTCCAAATAAACACTGACTCCATCTCTTCTCCCATATGACCCCTAAGCAGGGAAGTAATACTTCTAAATTTCTCGGTGCCACATGATGCAATTATTCTTAAGAACCACATTTTTTAACTTTTGGAAGGCTCTTTTTTTTTGTCTCGTGCTTCCAAACCTACAAGGTAGGAGTTTCCACTTGCAGGACAATGAATTATCAGGTAAAGGCCATTTTCTCATGGGGGTTTCATCCTCCAGAGCCATGCCAATGCCTGTGCCTGTAAAGAACAGATTTATCTTTTTTTGAACTCAGTTATCAGTACAGCTATTCACTGCCATAGGTTCAACTGGAACATCCAATCTTGGATATATAGGGTAATGTCACAGCTTAGTTTGAAAACCTGTAAGCTTCACTCTGATGATGTTCAAATTCTTTATAAAACATGCATGTATGTATCAACAAATACATTTAAATTTCTAGCATTTCATAATCTTATCTATTTCTGGATGAAGTGAACTCTCTCCATGGCTTTAGTGAACATCAGTTAGCCTACCTTGCATTTGGCTGTGGTGAAGTCCCAAATCTTTCCTGCAGAATTTAACTGGATTGTGGCCGCTGCTTGTAGTGGCAAAGGGACTAATGCTAAGCAGAAGAAGTCATTACAGCAAAATTTGTTTGTGATAAAATAATACAGAGTCATTATATTTCCAGGCGTTTTTTTGTTTCCCTTTTTCTTCCCTTTAAGAATCAGTAATTTCAAGCTGTGTTTCAAGCCCTGCTGTCTCTAGGCCCAGGAACCATAGTCACTGACAATGTTTGCATTCATACCAATCACCTTATTATGGAAGGAAAACTTTCCTTTCTTCTCTTTACACATTTTCTTTGTATTAATTTCCTACTCTTACCAGCAGAAAGACTCCAGAGACCCAGGAAAGTGGTTTCCTAAGTCAACCCATGAAAATGCAGTCCTTGTGGGTAGGGTAGGTGTTAAGTAAAGTGTTAGGTTTGGGATTTATGTTTTGATTTCGTTTTGGTTTTTGGTGGTTTTTTTGTTTGTTTGTTTCTCCCATGGCATGTAATAACTGTAAAATAACATGGCTTTATTTGATCAGTGTCAGGAGATGTTTTTTCTCTGGTTCTCAAAGGTACCTGTGGTACAGACAGAATGAAAGCAAAAAAAAGTCAGTGTATTTTTATTAGTTACAGTGTCAAGGAATAAGCCAGTTATTAATGGTATTTTTTTCTGGTCATTGAATTAAATCCTATTTTAATCGAAGGGTGGAAAAGGAAAATTAATACTGTTTGTTCTGAAATATGGCACTGTTCTCTACATAGCTGAGAACAGACTAGAAATTTTGTCTTTCTGAAAAATAGTTTGCTTACTACATATTATCAATATGAATTCAATTTGCAGAGTAACTGTAGTCCCAGAACAGTACAATCTCAAAAATAATAGCTTTCTGCTTTCCCCTTGCCAATCTCCACCCTGGCTCGTGCTGGTGCATCGCAATGTGTGGTGCAAAGCTGCCTCCTCACTGTACCAGCACGGAACACTTCACTTATAAATCATGAAGGAACAGTCTGTACTGTCTTATCTTCTCCCTGACCCGGGTACTGCTCTGACCGCAAGAGACTATAATTTACTGTCACACAAGTGCAAAAGAGGTCATGTGATACCCCCAGGCTTAACAAACTCAAACATGTTCAAGTGGGTCCGTCTCATAGACTGACCTTCCATGTTACTTGCCAGTTCTTAGGGGTGAGGGTGATTATGGGAGAGGGTCAGACACCAAGTGAGCTCCTGTAGCATGAGATCCCATGCCTTAAGTGATTATGGAAGAGGGTCAGACACCAAGGGTGCTCCTGCAGCATCAGATCGCATGCCCTAAAATCAGAGAATGACAGGCTTTCTGCCTCTTTGCTCTAATAACTCCCATGAGAGTGGAGTGAAATATGTGACCAGCATCCTGGAAACCTCCCGAACTTGCAAGGTATGGTACAGAACTTTGGATTCCTGAAATGGGTTAGAGAAGGGCATCTCTTGACGTGTGGTTCTTCACCCACAGAGAAACCTTAATGCCACAAAGCTGGGGCAGGCTGTCATCTCACTCTGCTCATGGATCATTCATCCTTTCCTCTTCTCCTGCAATTTCCATCAAAGACCTATTGTGAAGAGCTCAGGCCAGCTAAACCTTTCCTAAGCTGGCTGCTTTTTCTTCTAGTTCCCGGTTCCCCTCTGTGATTTCTGGGCCTTATTTACCCTTCTGTCTTCCTTTGCATTGCACCCTGCACTTATCTGTCATTTGTACTGGTCTTTTTTTTTTTTTAATTCTTTCCTCCAAAAACTGCAGCTTTTATACCTTCTTCACAAATTACTATTTTACACTCTTTTCCATCCAAGTTTTTTCTCTTCTGGATATACTTTATTCAGAAAGTCTTCTGTGGAGTACCTCAAATACATCTTTGCCCTTGTCTGTCTACTACTTTTGACGCTGAATATGCTTACTTTAGTGTCCACATTCTGCTGTCATTTACACTGATGTAACATGGAAGGACTCCATTGTTTCTTATCCATACGTATGCACCTGAAAGATTGGTAGCTTTAAGCGGAAAAGTTCCTTGTCATTCCGTAGTAAAACTAAAAGTGTATGTGCATCTGTATCTACCATGGGTTTTGTCAGGAGATCCGAGAGGTTGATTACAAGGTGAACAATTTTCTTCTGCAATGTAACATTACTATTAGATGACACATGATGACTAAGCATCGGTTTCCCAGTCTTGATGGTCTGCTCAAGCTTGACATGAACCCATAGGTTTAAAACCTAATTTAGTCATGTTAGGTGCTATAGGTTAAACCAACAACCATTGGACAATTAACAGAGTGGGCAAATTTAGCCCTGGTGTTACACCTGATTCATGCCAAGACTGAATTGAGTCCTGTATCAATAAAAATGCACCTTCACAGGTGTCCTTTTAATGAAATACTTCACTAAATTTATTCCTTGTTTAGTTTCCTCAACAGTATAAAAAAAGTAATTGTTTTTCAAAGCTAAATCACTTGGCTAGCACACGCATTGTCAGGCTGAATGCTAATTATTCAGCTTAATTAAGTCCAAGTAAAAAAAATAAAGGGTTGTAAACTATAAATTGAACCCCGATATAGACACTCTTAGTAAAGCTTTCACCTTGACTCCTTTGTGCTCCTGACTTTAACAAAAACTGAGATGACTTCAACACTGGACTATCATTGTTTTGGCCAGCAGGGTTTGGCACAGATAGCTGTCCCCTGTGGTGAGCAGTTAGATTCCTGCATGGAGCAGTCTGTAGCGAGCTTCCACATACCCTATGTGCCACAGGTGATTTCTCAGTCTCAGTGTGTTGTCCCAGCATACACTTTTCCTTTTAAGAGCACTTTCAGAACTGCACTGCTGAGAGAGTCTAAAACCTTTTCTTAATTTGCAGCCCTAGTCAGTCAGGTTTGTTTTATATCCTTTTGTTCTTGGGCCAGTATAGCCTTGTAGGTCCATTAGATGCATAATTGTTGAGGTTTATTCTCTTGTATCCCTGCCCAGCCTTCCTTTTGCTGGTATGTATGCCAAGTTCTTCTAGTGTCTTCATCTAATGGTCCTACAAGCTTTTCACTGCACCTCTTCAAGTTTACCTTTGCTGTGGAGTCTTTTATTTCTACAAGAGAGACAAAGTGAAAAGTAATACTACTGCCAATTGCTATACGTGTGTGTAGCTTTATGCAAGCAAGTGGTGTCCAGTTCTATAGTCATTGTCCTTGTCTCCTTTGGAAAACTAAGAATGGTTTGTCAACAGGCTTTAGCCACCTGAGCTCTACTTCCACTGGTTATTTCTAGGTATTAGCTCTACAGTTACTTAGATTCAGAACAAAGGTGCTGTGCAGAGGATCAGGATGTCTGCAGATGGGCTAAGCACTCATTCTTGCTCAGTTCATCCAGAACATTCAGTCATGCTAGATTTCTAGGTGTTGCTGGGATTCTCCCTCAAATATGGGCTAGAGCTTAACTCATAAGAATGTTTAAAGGGAAAAATACCTGCTAGATGAATCTGGATTTGAGCAGCACAAGTGCCATAGTCGAGCACCCTCTGTTCAACTGTTCTCCAAGGTCTCTCCTACGATTTCAGTCCCTTTGTACCTGTCCTGGAGGACTTTTCCCTGCTCCCCTGCAGGTCCAAACAAGGGTGATGCTGCAACCGTGTGCCTGGGACAGGAGAAGCTCAGTCCTTCCAGTGCTGGTGCTGGGATCTAAGGATGGGCAATGAATGGGGTGGCAATCACAGGGTAGATTTTTAAAAGACTCCAGTTGGAGAGTTTCAACAAGCACCAAGGTCATAGATGAGAATCATGAAACGTTCAGCCTCCTGAGTCACGGAAGTCTCGTTGTCCATTTCTAATGGCTTTTAAAGTGTTAGGGTTGAAAAACAATCTGATATAGTGATGAGTTCCTACAGATGCATCGTATCTCTGAGGACTGCAGTTACAGTAAGGTAGAAGGAAACAAGCAAAAATATAATGGTGACTATTAGGAAGAATGTGTTGGACTCTCTTTTCAGAAGCACTGTAAAATCTATTACAGATAGCATAAGCATTACTTCACAGCGTTTGTTCATACTATACTGCTGTTACCTGATCTCCTTTTCTTTGCTGATATATGTACTACAGCTACAGATTTATTTATACGGAGACATATTTTTGTATTTTGGAATAGATCAACTCACCAGGACTGAGATCTCACGACCTGATTGATTTAAATGCTGTACAGGACCGTGTATTCATTGTCTGGCAAAACACATGACATAAATTTGACTCTGGAGCCAAATAAATTGGGAAATTGTACTAAATTTTACTAAAGAGGAAAGATGGATCATGAAAGAAGGCACTGCAACAAATAATGTATACTCAGAATGTAAAAATGTAAAAAAAATGAAATCCTTATGAAAACAGGACACTTGTTTCTAACAGTAGAGCCTAAGTGAGGTCTGAAAATTACTACATGTATGATCTCATGGAGACACGTACTTCTGCTCCCTTGGCAGAAATATCAGATGTACTTAATCATATGTAGTGATATTAATTTTAAAAGTGGTGATATGGAGAGAGCAAGAATATTTATTTATTTTCTTGCAATAAATGGCAGAGTTCCCTGAACTTCAATGAGACAAAAACTGTACGAAGTATCATAACAATAGCTAATCCATAAAAGAATAAAAACTCCAGGTGATAATTTGATTTAGTTTTGTGTCACTCTAGGCTTATTCCAGCAATATTACTTTATTTTTCCTGCTTTAAGATGAATAGTGCATTGTTGAAGTAAAAACAAACCAGAATGGGTCTGCATAGTTCAATATTTCAGAGGAAATCCAAAAAACAACATAGGGAGATATTTTTCAAGACCTTTTATTCTTAAAAAAATAGTGGGAGAATAATGCAAAAGTGCTTTTCTTTTTTTTAATTTAAAATAATTTTCTTCACCATTTTTGGGCTCCTTAACAGGTTGGATGTTCAAAGATTTAGATCCCTTTCTGGGGCTGACACATTTCACTGACACTAAATGTGACCTAACAGCTCATCTTCTTTGAATTAAGTGGCTCAGTCAGATGTGAGATGTAAGAAGGTACAAGCTGGAAATAAAGAAACACTGTGAGCTTGCCCAAATGCAGCTTTTTCTTCTCTTGGCATGTTGATTGTAAAAAAAAGTTAAGATATTGAATCTAGTAAATCTGGTTTAAAAAGCCTGTCATTCAGTCTGCTTTTTACTTCCTTGGTTTCCTCAGTGTTAATACAGCACCAGAAATATTTTACAGCTTCTGTCTTTGGTGCATTCTTATTGTGTGTATTGAGTAATGCCTTGCATCTGCTATAAGTAAACAAATGAACATAATCTTTAGTGCCTCAGCTAAAAGGCACTAAGGAAAACATAAAAACAGGCTTTTATTTCGTGAGCATGAGAAACAGAGAGTAGGATCTCAATTGTTCCAGAGAGAGTGTTTCCATCACAGGAGGGGAGATAGTCCCTTTAGTCTGTGGATGTGCTGGGACAGACTTGCATTTTATAACCACAAGTGACTACTGCTTCTCTGCAGGTGCAGTGGTGCTCCCTTGGAGCTACTTGCGGCACTTGGCTCTCTGGGAACAGAAATCTAGAGGGGACCCAGAAAGAATGGTGAGTTGCTTGGAAAAAAGTGAGGACGCTTAGAAAGGTGCTCTCTCGATGTCCCTCAGTACTGTCAAAGCACAGGATTGCAGTAACATCATGGTATAGCCTGGTTACCAGTTTAGTGTCTCCAACCAAGTGTGGCTATGATGTGAGACACCTGAACTCTTCAGGAATGGAGACCTGTGCACTGGTTGGCCTGCCTGGCCAAATAAAAACGGGTTGTGTCAAAGGACAGCGATTGTAAAGAGAGGAGCAGGAGTGTGAAGCCACGGAGCTGGATAAATACAGGGAGACAGACTCTGCTGCTTTGTCATACTGGCCTGTCTCTGTGCTGTGGGGCATCTCACCTCTGTTATCAGCTAAGATTTGATCTGCAGGGAGTTTCATCTACAGTGAAACTCTAGATACATTTTGAGGATGGTATTCGGATTTTTACGTTTAGTGCTGAGACAGATTGGCTGGGAAAGGAAAGAAGCTGCTGAGCTTGTTAGATACCCACAGGGGAGAAAGTGTTCTATGAGATAGTTTCAGAGTTGTAAGTTGTTTTGGCAACCATTATTAGACATGGTCCATAATTACTTCTGTAGTTATAGAAGAGTGTAATTTGCTTTTAATTACTGTATTAGCAAATATATCAGTAGGGAAACCAAGAGAAAAAAAAAAAAGGCCGATTTTTTTTCAGTCCTGTTCTTTTTGACTGTAGGAAGGCAAAAATATTTGGACCAAAAAAAATGCTCTAATGAGCCCCAAACAGGCACATTCTGACACTGAGGGGGGAAATAGCTATTCTAGATAGCAGAGAGCTGGCTTCTGGCATACCCCTACAAAGTGGAAATAATAGGTTCTTTCCGTTGTAATTTTAAAATTGTAGCGTGATGCTGTTATTCTGATGCTTTGTGATAGATGCCAGGGTTGGAGGCTGCTCTGCTCCAAGTGTGAGTCAGATAATAAAGCAATTTCTGAGCTGTAGCAGCAAAGCACCTTTCCTTTTGTTTCCTCTGAAAGATACTGTAAGGCTGCATTATCAAGATTCACCTTCACAGACCAATATTTTATTTTTAACTCATCCTTTAAAAGAATTTGTGAGTACTGAAGGGGACATCTTATCTCCCATTGTGGGCACGTCTCCTGAAGAATTTGAACAGGAAAATGCTGCATGCATTTTCTTACCTTGAATCTCAAACAAAGGAAAGAAATTCGGTGGATTTCCTGGCCTCTTAATCTTCTCACTGAGAAACTGCTCTAAACACTAATGAACATTAAATTGCTATTGCTCTGTTGGTGTGTAGCGCTTCAGTCAGCAGTCCTTCCAGAGTCAATAACAGCAGGCAATCTACTGCAGTTCTTCCGGTGTTTATTTTTAAAGATAATACTTAAAATGTTTTAAAAATGAAACATTTCACTTTGCAGGTGGCAGAGCTGAAAAAGTTCAGGATGCTTTTACAGCATGTGAAAGGGACAAACCATCTGGATTTCATTTTCGCCTCCCTCCTGCCTAGTCAGCTGCTGAACTATGGAGGGACCATGACACTTGTCAGGCTGGGGGTGGCTTTCCCTGCTGGCTTCCCCCACTAGCAAAGCACAGGCACCTATGCAAGTGCAGCTTCCCATAGGAATCACCAAATGATCAAATGAAGTAGCCAAAAGCAGGGCAGGTGGTAAATGATGATAAAATTCCCAATACTTCATTTTTAAGGTGAAAACCTTCACTCAGCCTGCTGTATTGCAGTAAAAAAAATGGTGTGGTTTAGCATGCATCTCCAGCTGTAACATTCAGGTAAATAAAAGCATTATGTCAGCTAAGGAGGTTTTTGGAGCAGATTTGTTGTGGCGTTGACTTAAGTTTGTACACAGTTCCTGCTCTCTGGCATTTCCTAAAATATTTGGTTTTACAGCCACAGAAGTGGCTCCTCAACATCATTTTATGTGAGTTATTTATAGACCACCTTGTCTATCAGTAGTAACTTTGCCCAACACACAGTTCCAGCTGAAGTCTCATCTCTGTCCATCAGGGATTTGGGATTTTTTCCCTATCTGACAGCCAAAATGGTTTGTCTGATTTTAAGATGGAGTTTGGGCAAAGATGTGTCATTTTGTAATGTTAAAACAAAAATTACGATAAGAAACTCTAGTGCTGCACTGAGTTTTAATTGGAAACTCCTGAGAGCAGTGTGGGAAGAGGGAACCAGGAGGCAGTGGCAGGGGTGCAATGCCACAGTCAGGGTGTGAGATGTGAAGAGTTTGGTGGGGAGGAAATCAAGGTGGGTACTAGTCTGTCTCAAGAAGCTGTGCCTCTACTTTTTTTTCAAAGCAGACATGTCAGTCTTTCTATGTTGCTTACATACTTACTCAAATTATGCAGGTAAAAAGAAGCAGTGTCTGAGGAAAAGTAAAGCTATAGGGGCCAAGGACCTGTGTGCACTGGGGAGGCTCAGAAAGCAGCGGCCTTAGTCTCAATGCTTTAATTCCCCTCCTATAAGATGAATGCTATCAGTTTTACTCATAGAGGTGCCATAAAGATGCATGTATTTAAACTTTGTGGAGGACTAGGAACAAATGACATCATTTTGTATTCAGTACAGGGTAGTTTAAATAAGGCCTGCAGGCCACTCTCTGAATGCTGTGGATAAAAAGAAGTCTTCACTGAACAAGGCAGACACCCTGATGAAGAAATAATACATGAGCTTGTAATTAAAAACCATGTTTATACATAGAATGCTCTGAATTAAGAATTCTTGTGCATCAATAATCCTGGCATGTCCTAACTTTAAAGTGCTTGATTTTGCACCTGTTTCTTTTGAAGTTACTTTTCTGTATATTGAATTATAAGGAAGACACATGGAAGCATATAAAGAGAACAGAAAAAGAAAAATATATTCTCTCCCATGCATCAGGTATGAGGTTAGCACAGGTTTTCACTTTTTCTTAAGCCTTTGAGCAACATATGAAGCAGGACAGAAAAGCCTTTGGGCAGGACAATCAGTTCTTTACTGCTTCTTGAAAATGTTCACAGATTTTCCCTCAATTTCTTTTCCATCACTTTGATATTTCATCTACTTTTGCTTCTTCTCTCTGAGACTTTAAGTCTTTCAACAGACAGACACTACTGAGCATCTTCTCCCTCACCTTGCAGAGATAAGGATGTTGCAATCTCTGTGCTCCTGCTAACAGAGAGTTGGAAAGGCAACATCAGGGAATGAATCCATTAAAAATACCCCCAAAGAACAAAACTGGGAAAGTAAGCACAAATATATAGGCAGAAACACCTTAATTAGAGTTTGTATTTCAGTTCTGCTCTGTGTCTAAGCTGAGAAAGATTTCTTTCATGATGCCTGTTTCTTCCAGATAACCTTGCAGGAAATTAGACATTGCAGCAGGGCCAAGCCAACATCATACAGACTGTGAACTGACAGTTGGCCTAAACATGGAAAAGATTTTACCCTCGAGACTGAAATGGGTAACAGGTCTCCCCTGCTAGTGCTTCTGCAGGTGAGATTGCAGGTTGTGTTCGTGTATGTTTAGATGACTCAGACTATTTGTGGAAGTATCTCCAGTCCTTCCAAGGAAAACCTGAAGAAGGTTGCAAGAACGGCAACAAGCCTTTGAAAGGCTGTGCTTAGGGCTTTTTGGCAGCGTAGGAAAATTGGGTCAGGGTAGAAAAATGGAATTTTATAGCAAGTGCAATTTAATTTGAAGAGAAAGGGAACTCTGAAATGTGTCTGTGTGTGCTCTTTTATTTCACACACTGAAGTTTTGCTAAAACTTACTAGCAAATTATCTATTAAGCTTGAAGTTTGGCTTTTAAATTCATTTTTAGGCCTCTCTTTAAATACTGTGATACTAAAAAAAAACCAAACGAAAAGGTGCTCCCATTAAAGGCCAGTACCTGTGAAAATTGTTTCTCCTGACTATGTCTATCCGGCCCTTTTCACAGTGGGACCTGGATTCTTGATCAAAACTAAAGGCTCTTGCTGTATATACAGATGCTAATGAAGTATTAAAGAACAGCAGACAAGGACTGGAGATGAAACCCTTGTCTCATTTATTGCTGGCAAAATAAAAATCATATTGTGCCTCCATATCAGAAAATTCCAAGTATCTTTTGGGGCTTCATCTCTGCAGCTGGGCACACTGGTGGAAAACTAAACAACACACTGGCACAAAAGGGCTCAGAATCATATTCATAAAAAAATCTGTCATCACAGATATTGATGTCCAAAGATATGCATGTGGCAGAGAAATGAAAAATAATTTCCCCAGGACAGTGCTGTGAGGAGGGGGCATTGGAAATAACGCTAGGTCCTGGGAATGTAGGCCTGGACATATCCATTACCAACAAATTGCTGTTTTGGTGATGTTATTTTGTATAAATGGCAGCTTCTTTCCTCTGTGGTCCCAAGCTCAAGCCAAGTAACTGCTGTCTTGTGGATAGTTACACCACTTAGTAAAATGTTACATAAAGACTAAGAGGAAAAATGGCAACCCAGTGAATATTGAGAAACATACCTTAGTATTCTAAGGTGTTCAACAGCTGCAAGAGAAAATGTTTGACATGTCTGTCTCTGCAGCCAGTTTCAAGGTAGGGGAGGGTTATTAAGCATGAACAATGTCAGCTAAAACCTTCCACCTCTCTCTCAAGCCTCCTAGTATATCTGACCCTGTAGTAAAGATCATTTCTCATCTTCTCAGGTAAATAAATGTATAAAGACTTTAGGGTATATTACAATAAGGTCTTTGCTGCTCTGTAGTAGGAAATTTGAATCCAAATAATACTGGCTTCCTTCTATGCTTTCCTGGTAATGCTTTATCAAATAGCAGGATTTTATACTGTTCCTGAGGACAATTTTTTGGACTGAATCATTCCTTATGGGGTGCTACAAGCAACACACAGTTTTCCAAGCTTATTTTCAACTGTGAATGAACATAAACTGAATTCAGGTTTGTGAATGCCTTCTCACCTAGTATAGGTATACTATATATGCAAAATAAACAGCTTTATTTTCCTTAAAAAAATGAGATTAATACTTAGCTTCAAAGCATCACAAGTAACTGATATACCCAGATGGACCTACTTGCTCTGTTGGATGATTTAGTTATTAATTGTATAAATCCATTCTATTTGTCCCTTTTATTTGCATGGTGAACAGAACTCCTTTATGATGAGATACTCATTCCTCTTGTGATTTCGACTGAATTGTTAAAAATCAAGTCTCTTAGTACAATGATGCTCCAACACTGCTTTGTATACAGGTCTTTCACTCTTACTTTGAGCTGTACTAGCCATGACTGTTGTTGCATTCCTAATCATCACAGTGACTTTCCCTGCTTAAGAATATGAAAAGATCAAGATTTGTTAGCATATATTTCTGAGCAGCTTGAGTATCTCAGGCCCTGACCTAAGACATCACTTAGAAGGCATAAAGCTATTCTTTATCTTTAGTTCCAATGCTAACATGAAAAAAAACAGTCTTTCTGTCTGATTTCCATGATTTAATTTGATCGAGAAAACCCTATGCTGTCCAGACTTATAATGACCATTTAATTACACACAGTAGCATAAAAGACAGCTTCAAAAAATTGCTGGTTACTGTAGTTTCTTCACTAATCACTTGTAAAAGTGATAACACATGTTTAAGTATTGTCCTCATTGCCAATTTATAGCATCATTAGGTCTTTCTAGGAAATTCTTATGCTAATTTTGGTTCTTATGCTCTGTGAGTTTAGATATGGCTGCTTTTTTCAAATTCATCTCTACTTTTGTGCACCTTAATTTCTGTTGTTTGATTTCAAATGCTTTTGAGTGTGCAAGGATCAGAGCAGACAGTGGTCAGTGTCTTTGTAAATTTGCTTTCTAAAACAGGGCATGACAATTTTTTTCGTGAGTATAATTTTGCCACCAAATATGCAATTGTAATTAACTTAAAACAGTTGATATCCTTGGCTCCAGTTAACCAGCTCGTTTTGGCAGAGTAAACTGTGGTTTATACATTTGCCTGGGCCATGGGGGAACCCTCTTCCATCTAAGGAAATGTGAACTTCAAACTCCAGGACCAGTGGTTTGACCTGCCAGATAATGATGGCAGAAGGAGGAGAAGAAGGGAGTGGAGCAGAAATGGTCAGGGTGGGCTGTTGAGCACCAACATTGTACAGTGCAGTGCCATCTCGCCTATGATGCTCTTTGGTCTGGAAAGCCCCGAAAATGTAGACAGCACCTCCCAAAACACAGGACAGAAAAACAATCTTTTATCTTGGTTTTCATGCATTAGCTTCTAATAATATTTTCCTTATATATCTGGTGCATTGTGGCAACTGCGTATATAAAACCCATTAAGTGGCTGATGTGTATTTTTAGAATCACTAAAAATATTTCCTTCAAAAAGGGCAAAATCTTGTTTCATTTTTTAAGGTTTTATTTTGCACGCTAAATGTGAAATCGAAGGCAAATAGGAAATGAGAATCATTTTGCATACAAGAAAATTGTAGACAATTCCATTTACCTTTTTGCTGTACACTATTCATATCCAATTTGCATTATGTGCTATATTAATTCACTAATAGTTTATAGTGATAGACCACCATTTTAACAATAAGTACAAAAGAGCAGAAGAAAAAAGGCTACACTTTTAAACTAACTTCTCTTGCTTGATTTTTGTATCTAATTCTCATTCTTATTCTCACATAAATGCTTGCTGTTGGCTTTTTTGTTCCATGAAATGCCTTTTAAAATTCATAAGCTCATTAAAAAAATTAATAGGTAGTGATAGTTGTCTTTCATTTGCAAACCCAGCTCTTGCCTGCATCCATGACACAATCACAGTGATAGACACAAAATGATCATAATTTTTCATCAAAGTACTTTAACCTCAGACCTGTCAGCTGGTCTGCCAGATAACAAGGTAGGATAATTTCTATGATTAATTGCACAAAGTTTATCAAACCAAATGAAGATGAAAGGCTTTGGAGAACTGTATAGTGTTAAATGTTATTAAAATAAAGCAAAATACTCTCTTATAAACT